>NW_026646581.1:0-20000 GCF_949987535.1 Balaenoptera acutorostrata
GGGACTAGTTTAAGCCATGAGTAAGCCCTTTGCTTTTCCTCCCTGGTGGGGTCTTCTAGTCCTCAGGAAGGAAGCAGAGAAAAGCTAGTCGAAGCAAAGAAGTGGTGCCGAGGGCCTGCCTACTCTTAAGCAGACGGTGCCAAGAGAGTAATACCAAGCAGTCTTGAAGATATGACTGCTCAGTCGGTGGCTTCAAACAATAGACCTGGCCGTGCCGTGTTGGTCACTGAGTGATCAATATGATCAGATTCTTCATAATACTATCGGAACTCCATAGTTCTACAACGTATCTCATGGTGCATCATAGGTCATCCATTCCAACTGGTTCTGAGTCATTATACACTCTATTTTTTATCAGACTTTAAAAAGTGATTTCTATCTAATTCACCCTCTTTCCATACGCTGAACATCTCAGTTGTTCTTCTTATATAAAAAAACTTTTTATGGCTGAGTAATATTCCATTGTATATATGTGCCACGTCTTCTTGTGGCACATATATACAATGGAATATTACTCAGCCATAAAAAGGAACGAAACTGAGTTATTTGTAGTGAGGTGGATGGACCTAGAGACTGTCATACAGAGTGAAGTAAGTCAGAAAGAGAAAAACAAACACCGTATGCTAACACATATATATGGAATCTAAAAAAAAAAAAAAAAAATGGTCATGAAGAACCTAGGGGCAAGATGGGAATAAAGATGCAGACCTACTAGAGAATGGACTTGAGGAAATGGGGAGGGGGAAGGGTAAGCTGGGACAAAGTGAGAGAGTGGCATGGACATATATACACTACCAAAGGTAAAACACATAGCTAGTGGGAAGCAGCCGCATAGCACAGGGAGATCAGCTCGGTGCTTTGTGACCACCTAGAGGGGTGGGATAGGGAGGGTGGGAGGGAGGGAGATGCAAGAGGGAAGAGATATGGGGATATGTATATGTATAACTGATTCACTTTGTTATAAAGCAGAAACTAACACACAATTGTAAAGCAATTATACTCCAATAAAGATGTTAAAAAAACAAAAACAAAAACAAAAACTTGCTGCTTTTACATAGCAAAATTTAATTCAGTAATCTGAGGCCACTTTCCTAATTTATCAGCTTTCTTTAACTCTCGCTGAAGAATATTTATGGTATACCCCATCTTAAAATTACCAACAATCTTATAACACATTCAACTCCATTCTCCAGGTCACTAATAAAAATATTGAATATTAAAACTTAAAACAGACTTCTTGTAGGACTGTATTCAACATCCTTCCCCAACTTGACATAAGACCATTTGTTTGACTTTCCTTGGCTAAGTCTTGTCCATTTTGGAGCAAAAATTATGTAATCCAATATTGTTTGATGTTTTTAAACTAAAAAAAATACACTATGCAAACTCTTAAACATCTACATAAAACAGATGTGTACAATAATACGATCTGTATAGAACCTTGACAAATTACCACATTTAAAACAGAGAAGAGGAATTAATTCCTTGTAGAGTGCTTTATGATTGCTGTGATCAGTTATCACATGAATGCCTTTTGAGGCTTAATTTCTACTGCGTAAGAGATGTTGAAAGAAATAACAATCTGTAATAAGATTCCACATTGGCACACAAACACATGCATACATGTGAGATTTTAAAAAATCATACTAAATCTATGATGACAATTCATCTTTGGCATAAAAATAATAAAAGCTCAGTATTTCATTTTCAAGTAAAAGTACTAGCCAATTCCATACATGAAACAAAAATACCTAACATGAATTTTTCTAACAATTTTTTTTAATGTATAAAGTATTTTATGGACAATATTTCTTTTGTTTCTTTCTCTCATAAGGCCTAGATTATGGTTAATATCTCATGACACCAAAAGTAATACTGCAACAGATATTAAAGCATTTTTTCAGCCACTTATGCTATAAAATATTAATTGCAAGCCCATGCACGTGCTGTATATACAGGGGATTAGGTAACTGAGTTCCTGCTCCGTTCTAAATCAATAAAAGATAACATGCACAGCATCCATCATTGTTTGCTCTTCCTTTAGTACATAATAACTGCAAGAGGAAGATTTAAAAATATATATATATTTAAGCACTCGTGGAGTGCAATACTTACCTAGGAAGGACAGGTTTTTCTCCAGAAGCAAGTCTCTGAGCAGAACTTCATGCTCATGACCAATGGCACTGGGAAGTGTTTGTTAAGGAGGGTAACATAGGTAGAATTAAAGCACGCTAATACCAGGGCTATACTTTGAGATGAAATGACCAATGGAGGTAAATTACGGCAAGTACCTCCTCATATAGCCCACATCTCTGAGGAGTGAGATTTCTTTACAAATTTCCTCATTTAAGTGATTCGATAGACTTTTTTCTATAATGTTTAAATGGATTTTGGCAAATAAAGATTTGTAAATGGATGTGTACTTTATCTTCTTTTGAAAAGAAATGCATTTTAAACATCCTTTATGCTATGTTAAAAATCCCTCAGTTCAATTTAGGACCATTTATTAAGCACTTACTAGGTGCAGCAAAGAATACCAGCCAGCCTTTGCCCTAAAAGAGTTTCCAGTCTTACAGAGTTCCATAAATCTTCTGTGAATTCACACTTGTCACAAAACCAGCATTTAGCAGCTCCTATTTCACTTCTAGTCTATGACTGGTGATCTTCTGTGACTTGGGAAGTCAAACAACTGACTTGTTGAGAATTATATGTACTCTGGAGGAAAGACATCCTAGTAAAGGGCTGTGGATCAGGGTGTGGGTACAGAGGCTGTTTCAAGTCTTTTTCTTGTGTGTGCAAGTTTTCACATATTATATAATGCATATAAATACATACACACTCGCATATAAATACATACACACTCGCATATAAATGGTTTGAGTGCTGGGACTTCCCTGGCGGTCCAGTGGTTAAGACTCCGTGCTTCCACTGCAGGCGGCACAGGTTCAACCCCTGGTAGGGGAACTAAGATCCCGCATGCCAGGCGGCCAAAAAAAAAAAAAAAAAAAAGTTTTGAGTGCTATTATGAGGCAGGCACTGTATTAAGTGGTTTATGTATTCTATTTCATCCTCACAGTTATTATTATCCTTATCTTACAGATGAGAAAACCGAGGCTTAGAAAGAAATCTGTACAAGGTCATATGGCTAATGTGTGGCAGAGCAGAGGATCAGTATAAAATCTCTGCAAAGCCTGTGTCTGTGACCTCTGTACGGCTTCTTTAAAAAAATATTAAAATTGATTATGTAAAGATAATTGATATTAGTTAATAGTTCTTAAATGCCATATACTAAGCCATTGTGCTAAACACTTTGGTGTATCATCTTATTTAATCTTCACAACAACCACATGAGCAGGTACCATTACTAGTCCCATTTTTACAGTTAACGAAAGCAAGGTTCAGGAAGGCTGAGGAACCGGCTGACGGTCTCATGGCCAGTAAGTAATGAAGTCAGGACAGAGACTTGGAATTCTGGTCTATTTTCCAAAAGGATGAGATTGTACAAAGTGTGAAAAGGAGTGTTATCCTATTCTGGTCCTTTAATTCTGTCAAAAGCATTTGGTAACACAGGCAGACCTTGCAGATATTGTGGATTCAGTTTCAGAATAAAAAAAATATCGCAGTAAAGCAAGTTACATGAATTTTTTGGTTTCCCAGTGCATATAAAAGTTATTTTTACACTATAATGTAGTCTATGAAGTGCCCAATAGCATTATGTCTAAAAAAACAACGCACATACCTTAATTAAAAAATACTTTATTGCTACAAAATGCTAACCATCATCTAAGCCTTCAGCGAGTCCTAATCTTTTTGCTATTATAACATCACAGATGACGGTAACAAATATAATAATAATGAAAAGGTTTAAAATACTGTAAGAATTACCAAAAGGTGACGCAGAGACATGAAGTGAGCAAATGCTATGGGGAAAATGAATCCAACAGACTTGCTGGATGCTGGGTTGCCACAAATCTTCAATTTGTAAAAGGCATAATATCTGCGAAGCGCAATAAAGTGAGGCACAATAAAATGAGGTGTGCCTGTAATTATCTAATTCTCCATCTCACTGATGTCAACCTGGTCCTCTCACTCCTTGGCTTACCAGAGACTCTTTTAATTCTGATCATGCACTGTGGGAGTCCAATTTAAATCAAATAAAGCTTATATATTATTTGTAAAATTAAAAATTCTTAGAGAATTAGTCTGCTCTTTATCAACACATACAGGTGAATATCATTTGAATCTTAGAATTCAAGAGGTGAGACCACTCGTATCCACTGTCAAAACAAGCCCCAAGGTATATGCCCAGTAGTGGCTACTGGGAAGCAGCCACATAGCACAGGGAGATCAGCTCGGTGCTTTGTGACCACCTAGAGGAGTGGGATGGGGAGGGTGGGAGGGAGGGAGACACAAGAGGGAAGAGATATGGGGATATATGTTTACATATAGCTGATTCACTTTGTTATACAGCAGAAACTAACACACCATTGTAAAGCAATTAAACTCCAATAAAGATGTTAAAAAAAAAAAAAAAAGCCCCAAGTCATTCTCATTGTCCTTTTCCTTCTGTTGTCCCCTCCTCCCCATGCACAGGACTGCTCTTACTTCTCAATGAAAACAAAATAAAGGAAACAAATTCTTAAATCACAAAATTTCTCACATTTGCAGAGCCCATTGAAGATATCTGATGAATACCTCTCAATGGCTTCTCATTACTAGGGGTATCCCACATTTGAGAACTAAATTATTTACTTCTATTCCACATAAACGTGCTCTCACTTTTATTGTTGTAAATTATTTACATCTATAATGTTGAATCATGAAACCGAGGTTACTGATGGTACAGAAATGAAACCCACAGCACTTCAAGCTTCCTGTATCATTGTCTTTCCTTGCTCCTCTGTTTAGGTCTTTTGTCTAATAGCTTGTCCTGAAGTCACACTTTGGAAAGTTGAGGTGGCCGGTTTCTCATGCCTTTTGTGTCTGTGAATATAACCTGTGGCAGGAAAGGTGAGTGGGCGTGGCTATGTAGGAAGAATTACAGTAGACACCAAAAGAAAATGAAAGCACAATGACAATTTATATACTCTTTGCTACTGTGCTTTTTTGGCATCTTATTAATAAACGACCAATTTACTTTATTCTACTTAAACAAATGTCTACATGTAACATTTTCATAATGGAGTAAAAAAGTTTTGCACCTATTCTATTTATTAAGTGTGTGCTTTCTAATGAAATGATGCAATTTACCGAGTAAGCAATGTAAACATTACCAAAGTATCAGAACAACATACAAATAGCATTTCCACTCACAAGAAAATTCAATAATTTTTACTCAGTGTGAAATAAAATAATTCCTGTTGATCAGCCTCAGAAACATCTATGCAAGTGTATTTACATTAAACTGCTACTATCTCAGTGCAAAGATAAAATCAATTCTCTATAAACATCCCAGCCTGTTTTATTTTGCATGGTAAAAGCAATCACTAATTTGAAACTTTGGAAAGATATACTTCTTGATTATGCTTTGTTTGATATAAACATACATAAAATACAAGGCCTAGAAAATAAAGCTTATAAAAACAGTAATTTTACTGGCAATAGGCATAATGGAACTGTGAAATTATAATCTAGTCAGTGAATACAAGTTACAGACATACATCATTATCTTTATCAACTGAAATCATGTACTACTTTAAATTCTACTGGCAATAACACAGCCAAAAAAGGAAAGTGAATGATGGCAAAAATGCAAGGAAAATACTCCAAACAGAATTTATAATGCTTCATAAGCAGAAACACTTAGACTTTCTCTATAATAATACCTATTATTGATGTATGGCAGTGACCATGGGGCAAAACTTGTA
Source organism: Balaenoptera acutorostrata (assembly GCF_949987535.1). Lineage (NCBI taxonomy): Eukaryota > Metazoa > Chordata > Mammalia > Artiodactyla > Balaenopteridae > Balaenoptera > Balaenoptera acutorostrata. Next base: position 5,868 of record NW_026646581.1, read on the forward strand.
AATAACCTCACAAGCCATTTTCTTCGCCAGCAATACAGCAATCTAGTTTCCCGTAAGCATCTCAACTATTACTGAAAAACAGTCTCCTGGCATTTACAAAGCAGTTGACTTCATACTTTAGTCCATGCATATAAAATTAGATAGTTATATTTAAAATCAATAAGCAATCCTTCAAAAGATATTATGCTTTTAAAACCTTAACTTTAAATGGATTTTTAACTATTTTATGTGCTTCAAAATTAACATGTAATTCCACCCCAGATACTTGGAGATGGTGTTAGTTGTTATATGAATGTGCTAAACTTTATCACTGTAGCAACGTGAGGTTGGCATTCCGACAGTTTCTAACACTATCATTAATTTGACACTGAAAATAGAAGTATAGTTTCACTTTGGTCTAATAAAGAGGCAAGCTTATGACAATGCTGTGATTTTATTAATTTAAGTTAGATTGGAATAAGAAATATACAAATGGCTATAATATATTAATATTATATATTAATAAATATAATAGATGAAGTTAGATTGGAAGAATAAATATACCAAGGGCTGTAACATAGATACTGAATATTCTTACAAGAGGGCTCTGTTAAAAGATTATTTTTCAAAGGTTAACTTTATGAAAAAAAGAAAATGAATCTATTTTTTTTTTTATGTTTAACAAAAATTTCACTGACTCTAAGCCTTTAGGAAACAAGGTGGAATATAAACACACAAACACACACACACACACTCTCTCTCTCTCTCTCTCTCTCTCTCTCTCTCTCTCTCCCTCTCTCTCTCGACGACTAGCAAGGGCTTCTAACAAAGAGCCTCCTGACTGATAATCACCGAGTCACAACTGGTCGCAATGCCACCCATGCTAACAAAACCCAGGAAGGGCATGTTATATTATTAAGAAATATGAGACTCATGGACTCAGATAGATATGATTCCCATTAAAAAATGGCTAACCATTTACTTTTTGAATAAACTTTTTGAGCCAAGGACTGTCAATATCCTTAGTGTTGCCACAACACTACTAAAGGTATTGATTAAAAATGTCCTCCTTCACCAAGTCTAGCTGCTGTCCACTCAAATCCTGTTCGGAGAAGCAAGCATTAACTCCAGTAATCTCAATATCTTTAATGAAGAATGACTGGACATCTGTTCTCATAGCCTTAAATTCAGTCCAGAGGGAAAAATTAGCTTGGTTTTCTCTAAAAATGTTTATTAGGGACCCAAGCAAGAGCTCAGATTGTAATCAACATTTAAGCAATAAGAACCTACTGCCCTTTAAAATGTGATGGTCTCTGGTGGCATTTTAATCACATCATCCTTTAACTCCAGGCTCAAAATTTATTCTCAACTAAATTTGGTTCATTTTAAGTAGAAATGTGTTATTTTTGAAAAAATGTTCACTGGGATGGTTAGACATCCAAGACAATGTGTTACTTGCCTCATGACTCTGTACCTTTAAACTCACTGAAAACCAAGCAGTTTGAAATAAGCCTGTGACTGTGCAACTGCTGAACTGACATCTTCCCGGGGCCTATCTGATTTTTTTTTTTTTTTAAGCTGTAGAAAAGAATGGTCTGCAGTGACCCTCCAGTTGATTGAATATAAAATAGAAGAGTATGAAATGTGTTTTGTGAAGCAGAACTTTATGTCAGGTTAAAGCTAGACACATCTCCTCCACTGAGTCTAAGCTCGTCAATTGTGCACCTAAAATTTTATGGGAAAGGATACTGTTTGATGCAGTCCACCAGTGGTCCATAACAGCAGTCGTTCACGATGCACTGCAGACAAATAAGAGAAGGGGTCTGGGATGAGTGACTACAAAAACTGTTGCAGTTAAACAGTATCCTAAAAGCAGTAATTCCTTTTCTTTAAAAAAAAAAAATTAAAAAGCTATCAAAAGACTGTTCAGATTTAATCACAGAAAACAAAAATTGCATCCTTTTTATTCACTATAAAAGCAAGCTATTAAAAAGTGAAATGCTCTTCTCGCAAATATTGCATTGCCATTTATGGTGCACCCTGACCTCAGTGATAGTTTATGATGACAGTAATTAAATGAGGTTTAAAATCCTTTACTCTGCTAGGCAGATAACAGCATTGCCACTGAAAATAGACAGCTGTGATTAATACCTGATAGACCTGATTTGCTAGAACTCCATCTGGAATCTGAGAAGGGTCCCGTAGCATACTATTTATAACAGACTTGGAGGCTGCAGAAGCAAAGAGATGAACTGTTAGCAGACAGTCAACATACTTTTAATACAACATGAGAAGTGACATATACCTATAAATACACAAAGCATGAAAATGAAAACATTACTGATACTAATCATTTTCTTCCTTTTTTCAAATCTACGGGACGCTTTTAATTAGACCATTTTGCCAAGTTTATAAGCCACATTGCCAGATTTGAAGATGACCTAATTTTTCCAAGGTAAATTAACAAGTACCGACCTAAAGCATATGTCTCTTTGCAGATAAATTAGCTTTGGAAAAGCCCGCTTGGGGGAAAAAATAACCACAACAAAAACAATCAGAAAAGAAAATATTTACCTTTTGCAGGTAAGTATGTTATAACCAAGCATATGTACCTGGAAAGCTTAGTGAAGGCAGGTCAGATTCAAAGACTTCAATGACGTCAATAAAAAATAACTTTCAGCCGAGAAAGCATCTCTGAATTCTAAACCTTTCTGAAATAATTCTCATCAACTGCCACGAAATGTTATGTCCATTTCACAGGTAAGGAAAGTAGGTAAAACTGACTGACAATTGAGCGAATCTTAAACAAGGGAAAAGAATATATACACACACACACCCACATTTATATTTATATATGAATTTTTGTCCCAAAACGTCTCATCACACCCAGTTGCAAATTAAATTGACCTTACCCCGGGGAACTGCAACAGAAGGGACTATGGGAGGCATCTTCCGAGGGATGCTATATTAGATCACACCCTTTGAAAAGTGAGGCAGGAGATCCTGGCCTCACTGTTTACTGTAGGCATGCAGAAGCCACGGTGGCCAGAACTCCTCTTCCTCAGCACGGGAGGAAGGCAAGTCTCTAGACGGAAGCTAAGTCAGGTGTTGCTTAGGAACCAATTCTTTCAAGTCCTCCAGTGGAATCATTCCCATTTACCAAAATAGCTTAGGGTCTGGTCCCTACAAGCACAAACTAAAATGCATACTGGATAATTATCTAGTTAAACAGAATGAACACAGACCACAGACCTATATCATTCAGGTTCTGAGAAAATTTTTGGCTTAACATTTTTTTTTTGGATTATGATGTTCTTTATCAAGTTCAGTACCATAAGAACACTGACAGATATGATAAATGTTAGTGAATTCTGTGGAAGGAAATAAGGAAATGGCATCTTTCTCACTTAAGCATAGTATGGAGTGCACAAAGAAAAAATGAAGTGCAATTATTTTAATTATTTCCTATTCTTAGCTCCCTAACTGCATGTTTATAGCAATGTTACCTAGTTAATAGCCATTTATAAACGTGTTTGCACTGCAAGTGGAGAGGCCATATTTGGAGTCTCAAAAAAAGATCCTCTTCACTGGAGGAATCCTATCCAGCCCTATCCCTATACCCAGCTCTGCAACCGGGCAAATTATCGAGCCTCTCAAATTCAGTGTCTTCCTCTGTAGAAAGTGATAATGTTATCTGACCTGACTACCTTTAAGGGTTCTTACATGAGTCCCTAGAGAAAACAGCTACAACAGCTTTTTTGTTATTTATTTTGTCAAAGTTTAAGTAATAATAAGAAACAAATCAGTCTTAGGCATTTGCCTCATGTAAGCTTAAGTTAGACTCAATTATTTCGGAAAGACATTACCATAGATAAGTGGAACACACACTGGGAATATGAAGCAGCAAACTGTCTTATTATAAAAGAATAGATTATTCCAACAATAGTGTTAAATAGATAGTAAAGTACCTGGTAAACTCACTCTGTTTTCCCAACTTAATTCTAAGGCCAGGCCAGTAGGAGGGGAACAAAGCAATCGCACATGCACTGGGTCACCTTCCCTGAGGGACTGCACTCTCTCTGGTCTGCCACTCAGTCACCGGATAGTAATGGCAGACACATTCCTTTGTGGTACCCATGACACTATCAGTGTCTCAAGGGAACAAAAGCACCTTCTCCACATGCACCTGGTCATTGTTAAGTTGTTACACTGCTAACTCTCATACCCATGGGAGAAGAAGATGACTAAATGACCAGACAGTATACCCAAAAGTGCTATTCTAGGGAAAATTACTGACCTCATACCAAACTATATGCAAACTCACTGCTAAAATCATAAAACAAAGGCCCTTTTTAAAAAAGAAGAGGGACAATACCCTAGGACAGAAAAAAAAATTAGGTCATTTATTTTATGAGGGAAGAAAGGGAAATATTAAAGGAAAAAGAAACCGATGACATCATAATTTTCCTCACAATATGCATTTTAGAACAGTGTGCTTACCAGAATTAAGAATCATAGCCAATAAACTTAAAAAAAATAGTTTGAATATATTGAATAGAACACTATTCAAATCAAAGGAAGCTTGCGAGAGGAAGTCAGTGATTTTACATTGAATAGTAAAAACTATGTATTGGGTCCGCGTTCATTTTAAACTCAAAAAAAGCTCTTTTCTCTTCTTGCAACCTGCTGTTCTTCAGAGCACGAGGGAAAAGTGCTAACACACAGGAACTGCAGGCCAAGGCTCCAGATGCAGGACGTGCCTGCCCTCCATGCCTGGGTCTTTGCACTCAGGCTTGAGGAGGTCTACATCTCAGATCATACATTTACACACATACTCTGAAGCTTAGGAAATGCCAGAGGGAAGAATAATAACATCAACCAGATAAGGAAAGGCAATTGGACAATCGTGGGACGGCTGGGGATATGAACCCTCACGGAAGCCTATGCCTTTCACAGAAGCTGTCCCTAGGCCAGCCATGACATCTGTCCAATGCACATCCATCTACTTTGACCATAGGTAGACAGGAGTTTTGTTCTCCCTAACCTTTGCTAGAGGTATTCATTCTGTTGATTTCACAATTTAACCCTGTCACTGCTTCAACTGCTGGGATTTCAACTATCTACCAAGCATGTGCAAAGCAAGAATGCATGAGTCACTTGAAGCAAGATGTACAAGAATAGGAGAGCTGGTATCTGTTAAAGCATGCTACACAGAAGACAGGCAATAGGCAATGCCTGGACTAAGGCATAATGCCTAAATAAAGAATATGATCTTTTTATTGTGGAATATTTCTAACATAAGGAAGGCAGGAGCCTAATATAATAAATATCCATGTCCCACCATTCTGATTTAGCTTCTGGATCGGCAATTAAATTAACTTTGGATAGCCTAAGATTAATTTGTGTAAACTTTTAAATTTATCAGTCTTGCTAGAGGTTGGTTTGTTTTATTAGTATTTTCAAGAAACCAAATTTGGGTTTTGTTTTCTCTCTACTGCTCCATTTCTTCAAGTTACACTGAATTTATCCTTTTGTGATCATTGTTTCCTGCTTTCTTCTTTGAGTTTGCTACACTTATCCTTTTACTAATTTACTATGTTTATTAAATACATTTTTAATCTTTTAACATACTTTTTAAGGCTATAATTTTTCCTCTAAATTCTGCTTTAGCTACATGCCATAATTTTTGTTGTCATTTATAAATATTTTGTAGTTTCCATTATGATTTAATCTTTGATTCATAAATTTTAAACATTTCATTTTTTATATTTCCAATTTGATCAGATTGTGGTCAATGTATGTGATGTTTATTTTAATTTGCAAGTATGTGCTTGACTTCCTTTGTGTTTTTATATGGAACCTATTTTTATAAATGTTTTATATGTCTTAAAAAACACTGACGTTCCTACTGAGGTACAGAGTTCAGGTATGTCTAGTACGTCAAGGTTTTTAATTGTATTATTCAAATCTTCTATATTCTTATTAATATTTTCCAAACTAGATATGAACTAATCTACTACTACTGTCAGTTTGTCAGTTTCTCCACATAATTCTGTCAATGTTTGCTTTCTATATTAGGAAGCTATTTTGTTGGGTGTACAAACTCATTGTTTTACATATACTTCTTAGAAATTACGTCTTTTGGCATCAAGTCATGACCTTCTCAATCTCTTTTTTTGTGCTAAACATAACATTACCTAGTGGTAATACTGCTGCACCACTTTTCTTTTGGATAGTATCTGCCTGATATATCTGGTCTTCCATTTCTTTACTTTAAACTTCATTGTATCATTAAGTCTTAGGCCTGACTCTTATTAATAACATTTAGCCAGATTCTCTCAAATAAAATTTGAAAATCTTTGCTTTTTAAAAGGTGAGTTTAATCCACTTGTAACTGAGACATCTGGACTTCTCTCTACCCTCTTGTTTTCCATGTTCTGGTAACCATTTTCTTCCCTTCTCCATTTCTCCTTTACTACCTCCTAGTTGATTAAATTTTCTTTATGCCCCCTTTCTCTCTTTAGTCACTTGAATGTAATACACTTTGTATCTACTTCTTTAGTAGTCCTCTCAAAAAAATTTAAACAGAACAATATCTAATCTAATCATACCTCCTTTGTAATTCTGAGTATAAGTAATTTAGAATGCACTCACTCCAATCAGAAAGCCCCCATTCCTCATCAGCCTCCATGTTACTGTGCCTATTATTTCTGTTCAACCATCTTGTTTGTAAACACAATTTCCTAGTTAGTCTTTGTGATGGTTAATTTTATGTGTCAACTTGATCGGGCCACAGGGTGACACATTTGGTCAAACATTATTCTAGATGTTTGTAAGGGTGTTTCTGGATGAGATTCACATTTGAATTGGTGGACTGAGTAAAGCAGATTGCCTTCCCTAATGTGGTGGGCCTCATCCAATCAGCTGAAGGACTGACTAGAACAAAAAGACTGAGTAGAAGAGAATTCTTTCTGCCTAACTGCCTTTGACTTGGGACATTGGTATTTTCTTGCCTTTAGACTAGAACTAAAATACTGGTTCCTCCTGGGTCTCAGGCCTGCAGGCCTTTGGACTGGAACTAGGCCACTGGCATTGCCTCTCCTGTTTCTCCAGCTTGCTGACTAACTGTAGATATTGGGACTTATTAGCCTCTATTATCATGTGAACCAATTTCTTATAATCAATCTCTCTCTCTCTCTCTCTCTCTCTACACACACACACACACACACACACACACACACACACACACACACACACAATCCTACTGGTTCTGTTTCTCTGGAGAATCTTCACTTATATAGTCTCTTTCCATTTTTAAAAACATTTTTTAAACATTCAATGCTTATTTAGATTTATCAACATGTTTGTCAATTTCCTTTTTCAGCATTGCTTCTTGAATTCCACATTCTACTTTTGGATTCAATATCCAAAAATTGGATATTGTTACTAAAGCACCTCATTTATTAGTTCTTTCAGCTGGGATCACTGAGTAGTAAATCTTTTAGTTCTGCCTTGTCTGAAAATATCTCTACTTATTTCTCACTCTTGAATGATAATATAGCTGGGCACAGAATCACAGGCTAAGATTCAGCCCTTTGAAGATATGATTCCATTGTTTCTTGACATCTATTACAAATAAGAACTCTACTGTCAGTCTAATGGTAGTCCTTATATAGGTAATTTGTCTTTAATTTCTGGTTGCTTTTAGATTTTTCTTTGATATTCAATAGTTACATCATTGTTCACCTGGGTATGGCTCTTTTTATTTAGCCTGCTTGGAATTAGCTATGTTTCACGAGTCTAAGGATAAATGCCTTTAACCAGTTTGAAAAAAATGAGCCATTATAGTTTTGGTCTCCATTCTCTTTCTGGAACGTTTACATTAGACATCTTTTAGGTCTTATTTTATCTCCTACCCCTATAAAGTGTTTATATTTCCCCTCTCTTCATCTCTTGTGCTACACACACTAAAGTTACTTTCCTTAGATCCATCCTAGAATTCACTAACTTTTGTTCTAATCTAATTCTTCTAATTTTGATTTTTTTTTGTCTAATCCAACACTTCACTCATCTAATGAGCTTTTAACCTCAATGACAATTATTTCATTTCTAAACGTTATTTTTGTATTTTTAAACGTGTTTTTCACACTATTTTCTATTCTTTCATTTATTCAGTTATAGTCTTCCTTTTTTTTTTTTTTTCGGCTGCGTCAGGTCTTTGTTGCGGTGTGCGGGCTTCTCTCTAGTTGCAGCACACGGGTCTTCTCTCTCTGGTTGAGGCGCACAAGCTCAGTTGTTGTGGCACGTGGGGCTCAGTTGCCCCGCGGCATGTGGGATCTTAGTTCCCCAACCAGGGATTGAACCCACATCTCCTTCACTGGAAGGAGGATTCTTTACCACTGGACTACCAGGGAAGTCCCTACAGTCTTTCTTTTTATTCAATCAGCTTATATATTAATTTTAGTTTATAAATGTCATCTTATAGATTAAATTTATAGTGACTTCATTTTCTCATCTCTAGTCCATAGTATACGATTTCTCTACCTACCTATCTATCTACCTGCCTACCTACTCACCTATCTTCCCTACGGTGGTGGTTTCCTTACTTGCTTTGTAAATTTTTACTGTGAGCTTATTTTCAGAAAGAATTGTTTGACTTGTGCTGCGGAAATAACCATGACAAAGTAGTTTCATGTATACTTTTGCAGAGACTAGTTTTATTGTTAATTTCTTAGCTCAGGCTTCCTGCAGTAAATAAGAATGCAAATCGGAACCTATACCCACAAATGGTGCTGACCTATTTCTAACTTCTCTCTCCTCTCCTAATACTCCACAACCCAAGTCCATACACAGTAAGCAAGCTTCCTTACATTTTCTCTAGGCACGTGGAGTTTCCTACTCCTTTTTTTCATGGTTTGGGCTATATGTAGAAGCTCAGTTCCAGCTCCTGGCTGCACATCTTTCCCTATGGGGTGTTAAAAATCCCAGCCCTGGCCTTTTATGTCTACATCTAAAGCTAAAAAATCTTATGGACCTACACAGTGTGAGCTCCTGTTCACCACTCTGAATATACATTCTCTCTCCATTTCTTGTAACTATAGATTGAATTCCTTTGTTTGAACTTGATTATGTATTTAAAAAGATTTTTGTTATTTTTTGGTCTATCATTTCTATGTCTTTGTCATGGAAACGTAGCCCAGCCACAAAAACTCACTCTGTTATGTTGCTGAAGTTTTTGGAAACCCTTTAATAAGAAGTTCAAGGGAAAGCTTGTTTCTTTGTTAATTTTTTTTTTGGAGTTAAAGTTATATAAATATATAAAGAAAAAAGTCCTCCCATGAAGTTGGAGCCCCAAACAATAGCGAGAAGGGCAGGTGGCAAATATGCAGGTAGGTTGGAGAATGGAACCACCTAAATCACCCGTGAAGTCCTCTCTGCTGCATGGTGTCTGGCTAGGCCAGGGAAATGGGAGAATGGTCGTTGGTGGCTGGGAAATAAATCATTCCCCTGACCCCTCCAAAGGCTGCTACCATGTCACAGGCCAAAGCACGGTGCTAATCAACAGGCTTGGGAAACAAAACAACTTGTTTCTGCAGGTTTGAGAATCAATTCCACTGGCTTCTCAAATACAGACCCATATTTTTTTTTGGTGGAGGGGAGGGTGGCTTTAAACACCAATTTCTTAAAATGCTCCTTATTTGGCAATTTGGGCTGGACTCGATGGAGACAGCTTCTCTTTGTGTGGCGTTAACTGGAGCGGATTATCTGGGTGCTGGAGGATTCACTTTCTTGACGACTCAGGTCTGGCAAATCTGTGCTTGCTGTGAGGTCAGCTATAACTGTGGGAGAGGGGCCTTGGTTTCTCTCCATTTGGACCTCCCTGAAGTCTGCTTGAACTTCCCCTTGAATTGACAGGTAGGGTCCAAGAGCAAGCATCCCAAGGGAACCAGGCAGAAGCTTATGGCTTCTTATGACCTAGCCTCAGATATCATACAACAAGACCATAGTTTTTTTTTTTTACATCTTCCTCAAAAGAGGAAAAACATGCCTTCTAAAGGAAAGGTAAACTTGCAAAGCTATGCACTATAATGCTTTCAAATGGAGAGGCAGCACAGAACAGTGGTTACGCGCTGAGTCTAGAATCAGATAGACTTGGTTTGAGGCCTGGCCCTTCCACCTGCCAGCTGTGTCATATCAACAAGTTAATCAATCTCTGTGACCTTCAGTTCCCTCATCAGTAAAACAGCATTAACACTGGTGCTTATTTTGTAGGGTTGTTGTGAAGATGAAATAAAATAACACACAAAAAGCACTAACATGCTGTTTGAGACCTGGGATGTTACAGTTGTTAGGCTGTTGCCTTGGCTGGTGTTAGATTACAGTGTGGCCTGCTTTTTGCCTCCCAAAATCACACATCAAAATCATTTGTTACTTTCTATGGTCCAGAGGGTAAAAAAAAGAAAAACTTCATGAGGTATAAATGAATCAGGAGCCTGCTCTTACCACGCACATGTTGCCACTGCCTTGGAGAGACAGCAGAAGTGAGTCTATTCAACAGGCAAAACTCGGTAATGCCAGAATTTCCCTTCTTACACCCCTCCCCTGCCGCGCCCCCTTGTGGGATTCAGTGTGTTCAGTGCACAATCCAGAATGAAACCTGTTCTCTGGAAAGAACGTGGTAGAAGTCCTTTATACCTCTGTGTGTGTTAAGCTTAATGTGTTGTCGCTGCATGGGGGGTTTGTATTTTAAGTCTTGCCTATAACCATAGAAGAGAGAGATTTTTTTCCCCTCCAGCTCAGGGCATTTCAAGCATCAGCAATCAAGCAAGTAGCAACTTCGCCCAAATCAGTAACATCACACCCACTTTTATAACTCTTCCTTTCCTTAGTGTAAGCTCAGATAAGTGGCCAGCTACTGCCGAAAGGAACCGAGGCAAACAAGCAGGTGAATCATCTTCACTCTTAAGGTCCCTGGAAGTCCTGCCTACTGCAAAGAGTGCCGTCTGCCTAGGTTACACCTGGACTGAAACAAAGACAAGACCATATATACATGGGACCTCTAACCTGACGTCACAAATGGATTTAAGCATGATAAGTGAGCCAGCATGGGGCTGACTATACACTGGATAGCAGCAGTCAGGAGTGAAAACAAGATGAAGTGAGGGATGGATGATACAGGGATAAAGATGAGACGGGTCATTTGGAAGGAAAATTCAAGTGCAGACAGCACAGTGGTGTTAGAACCTGGTTCTCCCTCCATTGAAAAAACAAACAAAGAAAAAAAAAAAAAAACAATCCCTGCAGCTGAAAAGCTGGATGGGGAAGACAGCTGCTCCCAAAACACACCAGGAGTTCTGCTTCTTCACGTGGCTACTCCAGAGGCTGAGCTCCAGAATGGCAAAGCCTAAAATACCAGCTAGAATTTAATCTCTTCTTCAAGTGCTGGTTTAAGGCTTTTGGATATCAAGGTCATGAAGGTCTCAAGTTACATCTCCATGGAGCTGGCTTGCCAGTGTCTTTTCTGGACAATTTCAATATTGCCAGTGGCCTACAGGAGCCTACTTTCTCTTGCAGTTGGAACTACTCCTCTCGAGAATTCCAGGCAGCTCGCTAGCTCTCCTGTAGTACAGGAGTGATCTCTAGAGCAGTCTGATCCCATTTGACAATCTGAATAAGAAATATCTTTTAACGTTAGGGAACCCTATAGGGACAAATTACAATTTTGCTCTCTAACTAGCACATAATTGTGTAAGAAATAACTTGAACTAGAGTCATCAAAAAAGTATTACATAAGGACAAGAGGAAGATGTCTCCAAAGCATGAATATTCACACTGATCAGATTCTTGTCTCAGGCAACTTGCAGCTCTACAGCCATCATACACCATCAACTCTTATTCAACGAACATTCAACAGAAATTTATTCAGCATGTGGTTAATGCCAAGTACATATTTAATTCCACCCCAGACTCCACTGTCCAAATCTGGAATGCTCTTTTGAATCTTTCCCTTGGCCAAAACTTCAAAGCTCAGTTCAATTCTCACCTCCTCCAGTAAAGTTTTCCCTTAATTCTTCTTGTTCTCCTCTCCCTCATATTGTGGGGTGGAGTGAACTCATTGTCCATCGATCATTTGGCACTTTATTAAATATTACTTTGTCACCTGTTGACAGAAGATTGATCAGGACTAGACTTGAAACCATGATAGCCCAAAGAAAACAAAATCTGAAGGAAAGAAATAATGCTTAGCACAGTACAGAAAAAAGATATCATATTTCCTCAATTTTATCTTTACATATCTGAGGGTTTTTACCTGGAGGGTTAGGCTAATCCTGTGGTCACACCAAGAAGATGAGAAATAATTCTTATAAGTTTATTACTGGTTCTGAAGCTGTAAGGTTTCAGATTGCATTGTGGCCCTATGTTTGGTCTACATCTATCTTTCCTCACCTCTTTTTAGTTTGTTTCATTATGGCCGCCTCAGGACACTTTCAGACTTTTTTTCTTAACTGCTCCCCAATGAAATTTTAATGCCGCAGATATACTTGATATCTGGCTATGCCATATTACCATCTTGGAGAATGCATGGTTCACAAAGACAGCTAAGGAACTGCTTGCGTCAGGATACTTGACAAGCTGCCTAAAAGCAAAAATATTTCTCAGCTATCACCTCAAAGTTGCTCTGCACAAATAGCTACTCATTAAATTGCTGACCGAATTATTAACGAACTACTCAAAATCCAATTCCCTACTGTTACAGCAATTTTTAGGTATTAAAATGGATTTGACTTAATTTGAGCTTTTATTATTATAGATGAGTAGGCTTTTTAAAAAACTGTTTTCAGAAAATGTAGACTAAGAGGCTATAGGACACAATGGGTCTTTAGATAAGTGTTGACAACATCTAATGCCATGCCTCCCAAAGAGAAGAGGGCTTAACACTGGCATAGGAGAAGTGACTTTACTAGGACACAAAATAATTGTTTGAACAGTTATACGTTATTTTAACAAGTACTTTCTATTTATGGCAAGAAAGCCTAGTTTATTATTTAACGTGGAATTATAAATTTCCCTTTGAAAATATAATTAAATAAATGACATTTAAAAAATATCAGGTAAATATAGCATATTTTTTATTAGTGCATGTGGTACACTATGTGGATATGGTAAAACTGTAAATGTACCCAAATTCCTAATTTCAGAAACACTATACAAAGTCAGCTGAGCATTCAGGAAGGTGGGGTTACTCAGCCTACCCTATAACAAGTGTCCACTTCTGCAAAGGAATAACAGCCAACATTTACTGAGTGTTTACTGTGTACCAGGCACCACTCTAAACCCTTCACATGCATTAATTCATTGAATTCTCAGTATGTACTCACAAGGTGGCTATCCTCATCTTAGATATGAAGAAACTGAGGCATGGGGAATTTACATAATTTGCCCAAAGTCCCACTCCTAGTTAGTGGTGGAGCCATGATATGAACGTACTAGCCAGTTGGGCTCGTAATTACCTGGCTATTCTCCAGCACTATTCCCATGGTACTCAAAAGTAATGTGAAATGTTCCAGATTGAGGCATCATATTTATAAGAATTGACCTCAAGTTTTCCTTCCTCCTAGATGTCCCTCCAATTCAAATATTGGCAATTAAAGTTTCAAGACACTTAGCGCTCCAGGTAGAGCAAATATAGGGCCACATAATGAAGCTGAGCTCTCCTGTCTTACTGGGGCCCTGCATGTCAGATGACATTGAGAGTTGAGTCATAGGTAAAGAGAGGACTCCAACTCAAGGTCAGGGGAGGTTAATGGCAGCAAAGACCTACCAAAATTTGCTGGGGTAGCTAGAAAACCTGGCAAGATCACAAGTGTCTTACGTTACATAAAGAAAGAAAAATGGATGCTCTTAAAGGTGATACTGCAGGTGGTATGACCGAGTTTGTAGTGGTCAATGGGACAGGGATAAGTCTCTGCTTTGCAAGTTGATGACTTCAAGAAGCCTTTCTAATAATTCCCTCTGGCAGCCTGCTCATTTATATCTCCCGTGTTTCCCCTTGCTGGCAAAGACCCATACCACACCATCGTGTCTGCCGCAGTGCATAATTAGAAAGCAGTTAATTCTAAGTCATTAAAAGTGTTGCCCAGGATTGGAAAGATT
>NW_026646582.1:0-33124 GCF_949987535.1 Balaenoptera acutorostrata
AAGCACAAGCTCAGCCTGCCCCCCAGAACCAGAAGAGGGCCTGAAGCAATCCTGCGCTTTTGCGGCCAGCTCCCAAAAAAGCGAGTTGAAAAATGGAGCTCAGGGGCACTGCAATTCACAAACCTGCACAGTTTTAAATGATACCTCTCGTCCACAAATATACTAAGGGAAGGCAACGAAGAGGCTTTGAAAGCAAGGCAGAATTGCAGGAAACAGATTTGAGGAGGTAGATTCGAATCGCCTTGAAAGCACATGAAAAGCGGCAAAACGTGGACAATGATGCCCTTGGCCAAAAAGGGCGTATGCGTTTTTTCCTGAATATATTCAGGAAAAAACGCATACGCCCTTTGTGGCCAACCAAGCAACCTGGAAAGGCCAATCAGCGCTCCAAAGAAGTCTCGCTTCCCAGCGGGCAAAAGGGCCATGCGGAAAAAAGTGTCCAAACCAGAAATGCAGGACCGGCCATGGAGAAATGGGAGCCTTGCTACGCTGATGGGTGGGATGTAAATTGCCAACAGCCACTCTGGAGAAGTGTACGGTGTGTTCTGAAACATCTAAAAAACACAGCTTGGAGAGCATAGGGCACTTCCACTCATGGGCGTATAAATTGGGAAAACTAAAAATCAGCAAGACACAGGCACCCCAAAGTTTAGGGCTGCTCTGTTGACAAGAACCCCCACTTCATTACACCTTAAATATCCTAGGAAAGAGAAAAATGGATAAAGAAGTTGTGGCCCTCATGTACAATGGAATATCACTCAGCCATGAAATCAACGTCATAAGGCTAGTAGCAGCACGATGAGTGGATTTAGGTACGAAGATTCTAAGTGAAATAAGTCACACAGAAAAAGACACTTATCATAAGATATCACTTAGAGAGGGAATGTAAAAACCGCTACACTTGAACTGAATTGCAAAACAGAACAGAGTCAC
Source organism: Balaenoptera acutorostrata (assembly GCF_949987535.1). Classification (NCBI taxonomy): domain Eukaryota; kingdom Metazoa; phylum Chordata; class Mammalia; order Artiodactyla; family Balaenopteridae; genus Balaenoptera; species Balaenoptera acutorostrata. The sequence continues at coordinate 934 of NW_026646582.1, forward strand.
ACGTTTAGGAAACACACTATGGCTGCTGAACGGGAAAGGTGAGGTGGGGTGATGCATAAAACAAGGGTTTCAAATTAGCTCCGATACCGTTCCATAAACCCAATATGTAAGAGACAAGACCTATTCCTTTTTCAGTGAACTGGACTCAACACCCCCTATTCACCGCAGAAGAATATATCTGACTAGTAAGAATCTTCAAACCTATGTATTGATATCTCTCTGTAAGTGAGTCAAGGGGGTGTAAAGCGGCATAAACACAGCCGTGAAAAGCAGCTAAACCCCATTATAAAACTAAATTACTTTTCAAAACCCGTGAAACAAAGACAGTGAAAGAGAGAGAAATTCTTACAAAATTCGTTCAGGGGCTGTGATGCAACCTGGATTGACCATATCTAGACCCACAGCTGATTGAGACATAAGGGTGGACACTCTTGGGGCTGAGAGTTTCGGTGAGGTTGGGTGAGCCAACGCAGACCCTTTCAAGTAATACTGCATGGTACCCATCCCATGGGTCCCAAATCTCCAGGTTCAAGGGCATCTTTCTACGTCGAAAACAGGCATGAGAAACCCAGAAGATGGTACACCGTGTGATCGGGAAAGGTTTCTAAAACGCACCTCATTTCTCATCTCCTTTGCTCGGGTTCGCCATTCCAGCCGATTTACTAGCCGTCTCCCTCCTTGGAGAATCAGCACCTTTAACCTCCTGTTCCGTACAGGTTGCAATTTGTCCTGAGGATGAACGGGAAGAGGGGGAACCAATGAGAGACTAGCTCTAGGTGTTGGGACAGGCACAGGTCACTCTATTTTCCCATCAGGAAGAAGAATTAAGCACAAGCTCAGCCTGCCCCCCAGAACCAGAAGAGGGCCTGAAGCAATCCTGCGCTTTTGCGGCCAGCTCCCAAAAAAGCGAGTTGAAAAATGGAGCTCAGGGGCACTGCAATTCACAAACCTGCACAGTTTTAAATGATACCTCTCGTCCACAAATATACTAAGGGAAGGCAACGAAGAGGCTTTGAAAGCAAGGCAGAATTGCAGGAAACAGATTTCAGGAGGTAGATTCTTATCGCCTTGAAAGCACATGAAAAGCGGCAAAACGTGGACAATGATGCCCTTGGCCAAAAAGGGCGTATGCGTTTTTTCCTGAATATATTCAGGAAAAAACGCATACGCCCTTTTTGGCCAACCAAGCAACCTGGAAAGGCCAATCAGCGCTCCAAAGAAGTCTCGCTTCCCAGCGGGCAAAAGGGCCATGCGGAAAAAAGTGTCCAAACCAGAAATGCAGGACCGGCCATGGAGAAATGGGAGCCTTGCTACGCTGATGGGTGGGATGTAAATTGCCAACAGCCACTCTGGAGAAGTGTACGGTGTGTTCTGAAACATCTAAAAAACAGAGCTTGGAGAGCATAGGGCACTTCCACTCATGGGCGTATAAATTGGGAAAACTAAAAATCAGCAAGACACAGGCACCCCAAAGTTTAGGGCTGCTCTGTTGACAAGAACCCCCACTTCATTACACCTTAAATATCCTAGTAAAGAGAAAAATGGATAAAGAAGTTGTGGTCCTCATGTACAATGGAATATCACTCAGCCATGAAATCCACGTCATAAGGCTAGTAGCAGCAAGATGAGTGGATTTAGGTACGAAGATTCTAAGTGAAATAAGTCACACAGAAAAAGACACTTATCATAAGATATCACTTAGAGAGGGAATGTAAAAACCGCTACACTTGAACTGAATTGCAAAACAGAACAGAGTCACACGTTTAGGAAACACACTATGGCTGCTGAACGGGAAAGGTGAGGTGGGGTGATGCATAAAACAAGGGTTTCAAATTAGCTCCGATACCGTTCCATAAACCCAATATGTAAGAGACAAGACCTATTCCTTTTTCAGTGAACTGGACTCAACACCCCCTATTCACCGCACAAGAATATATCTGACTAGTAAGAATCTTCAAACCTATGTATTGATATCTCTCCGTAAGTGAGTCAAGGGGGTGTAAAGCGGCATAAACACAGCCGTGAAAAGCAGCTAAACCACATTATAAAAATAAATTACTTTTCAAAACCCGTGAAACAAAGACAGTGAAAGAGAGAGAAATTCTTACAAAATTCGTTCAGGGGCTGTGATGCAACCTGGATTGACCATATCTAGACCCACAGCTGATTGAGACATAAGGGTGGACACTCTTGGGGCTGAGAGGTTCGGTGAGGTTGGGTGAGCCAACGCAGACCCTTTCAAGTAATACTGCATGGTACCCATCCCATGGGTCCCAAATCTCCAGGTTCAAGGGCATCTTCCTACGTCGAAAACAGGCATGAGAAACCCAGAAGATGGTACACCGTGTGATCGGGAAAGGTTTCTAAAACGCACCTCATTTCTCATCTCCTTTGCTCGGGTTCGCCATTCCAGCCGATTTACTAGCCGTCTCCCTCCTTGGAGAATCAGCACCTTTAACCTCCTGTTCCGTACAGGTTGCAATTTGTCCTGAGGATGAACGGGAAGAGGGGGAAGCAATGTGAGACTAGCTCTAGGTGTTGGGACAGGCACAGGTCACTCTATTTTCCCATCAGGAAGAAGAATTAAGCACAAGCTCAGCCTGCCCCCCAGAACCAGAAGAGGGCCTGAAGCAATCCTGCGCTTTTGCGGCCAGCTCCCAAAAAAGCGAGTTGAAAAATGGAGCTCAGGGGCACTGCAATTCACAAACCTGCACAGTTTTAAATGATACCTCTCGTCCACAAATATACTAAGGGAAGGCAACGAAGAGGCTTTGAAAGTAAGGCAGAATTGCAGGAAACAGATTTGAGGAGGTAGATTCAAATCGCCTTGAAAGCACATGAAAAGCGGCAAAACGTGGACAATGATGCCCTTGGCCAAAAAGGGCGTATGCGTTTTTTCCTGAATATATTCAGGAAAAAACGCATACGCCCTTTGTGGCCAACCAAGCAACCTGGAAAGGCCAATCAGCGCTCCAAAGAAGTCTCGCTTCCCAGCGGGCAAAAGGGCCATGCGGAAAAAAGTGTCCAAACCAGAAATGCAGGACCGGCCATGGAGAAATGGGAGCCTTGCTACGCTGATGGGTGGGATGTAAATTGCCAACAGCCACTCTGGAGAAGTGTACGGTGTGTTCTGAAACATCTAAAAAACACAGCTTGGAGAGCATAGGGCACTTCCACTCATGGGCGTATAAATTGGGAAAACTAAAAATCAGCAAGACACAGGCACCCCAAAGTTTAGGGCTGCTCTGTTGACAAGAACCCCCACTTCATTACACCTTAAATATCCTAGGAAAGAGAAAAATGGATAAAGAAGTTGTGGCCCTCATGTACAATGGAATATCACTCAGCCATGAAATCAACGTCATAAGGCTAGTAGCAGCACGATGAGTGGATTTAGGTACGAAGATTCTAAGTGAAATAAGTCACACAGAAAAAGACACTTATCATAAGATATCACTTAGAGAGGGAATGTAAAAACCGCTACACTTGAACTGAATTGCAAAACAGAACAGAGTCACACGTTTAGGAAACACACTATGGCTGCTGAACGGGAAAGGTGAGGTGGGGTGATGCATAAAACAAGGGTTTCAAATTAGCTCCGATACCGTTCCATAAACCCAATATGTAAGAGACAAGACCTATTCCTTTTTCAGTGAACTGGACTCAACACCCCCTATTCACCGCACAAGAATATATCTGACTAGTAAGAATCTTCAAACCTATGTATTGATATCTCTCCGTAAGTGAGTCAAGGGGGTGTAAAGCGGCATAAACACAGCCGTGAAAAGCAGCTAAACCACATTATAAAAATAAATTACTTTTCAAAACCCGTGAAACAAAGACAGTGAAAGAGAGAGAAATTCTTACAAAATTCGTTCAGGGGCTGTGATGCAACCTGGATTGACCATATCTAGACCCACAGCTGATTGAGACATAAGGGTGGACACTCTTGGGGCTGAGAGGTTCGGTGAGGTTGGGTGAGCCAACGCAGACCCTTTCAAGTAATACTGCATGGTACCCATCCCATGGGTCCCAAATCTCCAGGTTCAAGGGCATCTTCCTACGTCGAAAACAGGCATGAGAAACCCAGAAGATGGTACACCGTGTGATCGGGAAAGGTTTCTAAAACGCACCTCATTTCTCATCTCCTTTGCTCGGGTTCGCCATTCCAGCCGATTTACTAGCCGTCTCCCTCCTTGGAGAATCAGCACCTTTAACCTCCTGTTCCGTACAGGTTGCAATTTGTCCTGAGGATGAACGGGAAGAGGGGGAAGCAATGTGAGACTAGCTCTAGGTGTTGGGACAGGCACAGGTCACTCTATTTTCCCATCAGGAAGAAGAATTAAGCACAAGCTCAGCCTGCCCCCCAGAACCAGAAGAGGGCCTGAAGCAATCCTGCGCTTTTGCGGCCAGCTCCCAAAAAAGCGAGTTGAAAAATGGAGCTCAGGGGCACTGCAATTCACAAACCTGCACAGTTTTAAATGATACCTCTCGTCCACAAATATACTAAGGGAAGGCAACGAAGAGGCTTTGAAAGCAAGGCAGAATTGCAGGAAACAGATTTGAGGAGGTAGATTCGAATCGCCTTGAAAGCACATGAAAAGCGGCAAAACGTGGACAATGATGCCCTTGGCCAAAAAGGGCGTATGCGTTTTTTCCTGAATATATTCAGGAAAAAACGCATACGCCCTTTGTGGCCAACCAAGCAACCTGGAAAGGCCAATCAGCGCTCCAAAGAAGTCTCGCTTCCCAGCGGGCAAAAGGGCCATGCGGAAAAAAGTGTCCAAACCAGAAATGCAGGACCGGCCATGGAGAAATGGGAGCCTTGCTACGCTGATGGGTGGGATGTAAATTGCCAACAGCCACTCTGGAGAAGTGTACGGTGTGTTCTGAAACATCTAAAAAACACAGCTTGGAGAGCATAGGGCACTTCCACTCATGGGCGTATAAATTGGGAAAACTAAAAATCAGCAAGACACAGGCACCCCAAAGTTTAGGGCTGCTCTGTTGACAAGAACCCCCACTTCATTACACCTTAAATATCCTAGGAAAGAGAAAAATGGATAAAGAAGTTGTGGCCCTCATGTACAATGGAATATCACTCAGCCATGAAATCAACGTCATAAGGCTAGTAGCAGCACGATGAGTGGATTTAGGTACGAAGATTCTAAGTGAAATAAGTCACACAGAAAAAGACACTTATCATAAGATATCACTTAGAGAGGGAATGTAAAAACCGCTACACTTGAACTGAATTGCAAAACAGAACAGAGTCACACGTTTAGGAAACACACTATGGCTGCTGAACGGGAAAGGTGAGGTGGGGTGATGCATAAAACAAGGGTTTCAAATTAGCTCCGATACCGTTCCATAAACCCAATATGTAAGAGACAAGACCTATTCCTTTTTCAGTGAACTGGACTCAACACCCCCTATTCACCGCAGAAGAATATATCTGACTAGTAAGAATCTTCAAACCTATGTATTGATATCTCTCTGTAAGTGAGTCAAGGGGGTGTAAAGCGGCATAAACACAGCCGTGAAAAGCAGCTAAACCCCATTATAAAACTAAATTACTTTTCAAAACCCGTGAAACAAAGACAGTGAAAGAGAGAGAAATTCTTACAAAATTCGTTCAGGGGCTGTGATGCAACCTGGATTGACCATATCTAGACCCACAGCTGATTGAGACATAAGGGTGGACACTCTTGGGGCTGAGAGTTTCGGTGAGGTTGGGTGAGCCAACGCAGACCCTTTCAAGTAATACTGCATGGTACCCATCCCATGGGTCCCAAATCTCCAGGTTCAAGGGCATCTTTCTACGTCGAAAACAGGCATGAGAAACCCAGAAGATGGTACACCGTGTGATCGGGAAAGGTTTCTAAAACGCACCTCATTTCTCATCTCCTTTGCTCGGGTTCGCCATTCCAGCCGATTTACTAGCCGTCTCCCTCCTTGGAGAATCAGCACCTTTAACCTCCTGTTCCGTACAGGTTGCAATTTGTCCTGAGGATGAACGGGAAGAGGGGGAACCAATGAGAGACTAGCTCTAGGTGTTGGGACAGGCACAGGTCACTCTATTTTCCCATCAGGAAGAAGAATTAAGCACAAGCTCAGCCTGCCCCCCAGAACCAGAAGAGGGCCTGAAGCAATCCTGCGCTTTTGCGGCCAGCTCCCAAAAAAGCGAGTTGAAAAATGGAGCTCAGGGGCACTGCAATTCACAAACCTGCACAGTTTTAAATGATACCTCTCGTCCACAAATATACTAAGGGAAGGCAACGAAGAGGCTTTGAAAGCAAGGCAGAATTGCAGGAAACAGATTTCAGGAGGTAGATTCTTATCGCCTTGAAAGCACATGAAAAGCGGCAAAACGTGGACAATGATGCCCTTGGCCAAAAAGGGCGTATGCGTTTTTTCCTGAATATATTCAGGAAAAAACGCATACGCCCTTTTTGGCCAACCAAGCAACCTGGAAAGGCCAATCAGCGCTCCAAAGAAGTCTCGCTTCCCAGCGGGCAAAAGGGCCATGCGGAAAAAAGTGTCCAAACCAGAAATGCAGGACCGGCCATGGAGAAATGGGAGCCTTGCTACGCTGATGGGTGGGATGTAAATTGCCAACAGCCACTCTGGAGAAGTGTACGGTGTGTTCTGAAACATCTAAAAAACACAGCTTGGAGAGCATAGGGCACTTCCACTCATGGGCGTATAAATTGGGAAAACTAAAAATCAGCAAGACACAGGCACCCCAAAGTTTAGGGCTGCTCTGTTGACAAGAACCCCCACTTCATTACACCTTAAATATCCTAGGAAAGAGAAAAATGGATAAAGAAGTTGTGGTCCTCATGTACAATGGAATATCACTCAGCCATGAAATCCACGTCATAAGGCTAGTAGCAGCACGATGAGTGGATTTAGGTACGACGATTCTAAGTGAAATAAGTGACACAGAAAAGACACTTATCATAAGATATCACTTAGAGAGGGAATGTAAAAACCGCTACACTTGAACTGAATTGCAAAACAGAACAGAGTCACACGTTTAGGAAACACACTATGGCTGCTGAACGGGAAAGGTGAGGTGGGGTGATGCATAAAACAAGGGTTTCAAATTAGCTCCGATACCGTTCCATAAACCCAATATGTAAGAGACAAGACCTATTCCTTTTTCAGTGAACTGGACTCAACACCCCCTATTCACCGCACAAGAATATATCTGACTAGTAAGAATCTTCAAACCTATGTATTGATAGCTCTCTGTAAGTGAGTCAAGGGGGTGTAAAGCGGCATAAACACAGCCGTGAAAAGCAGCTAAACCCCATTATAAAAATAAATTACTTTTCAAAACCCGTGAAACAAAGACAGTGAAAGAGAGAGAAATTCTTACAAAATTCGTTCAGGGGCTGTGATGCAACCTGGATTGACCATATCTAGACCCACAGCTGATTGAGACATAAGGGTGGACACTCTAGGGGCTGAGAGGTTCGGTGAGGTTGGGTGAGCCAACGCAGACCCTTTCAAGTAATACTGCATGGTACCCATCCCATGAGTCCCAAATCTCCAGGTTCAAGGGCATCTTCCTACGTCGAAAACAGGCATGAGAAACCCAGAAGATGGTACACCGTGTGATCGGGAAAGGTTTCTAAAACGCACCTCATTTCTCATCTCCTTTGCTCAGGTTCGCCATTCCAGCCGATTTACTAGCCGTCTCCCTCCTTGGAGAATCAGCACCTTTAACCTCCTGTTCCGTACAGGTTGCAATTTGTCCTGAGGATGAAGGGGAAGAGGGGGAACCAATGAGAGACTAGCTCTAGGTGTTGGGACAGGCACAGGTCACTCTATTTTCCCATCAGGAAGAAGAATTAAGCACAAGCTCAGCCTGCCTCCCAGAACCAGAAGAGGGCCTGAAGCAATCCTGCGCTTTTGCAGCCAGCTCCCAAAAAAGCAAGTTGAAAAATGGAGCTCAGGGGCACTGCAATTCACAAACCTGCAGAGTTTTAAATGATACCTCTCGTCCACAAATATACTAAGGGAAGGCAACGAAGAGGCTTTGAAAGCAAGGCAGAATTGCAGGAAACAGATTTCAGGAGGTAGATTCGAATCGCCTTGAAAGCACATGAAAAGCGGCAAAACGTGGACAATGATGCCCTTGGCCAAAAAGGGCGTATGCGTTTTTTCCTGAATATATTCAGGAAAAAACGCATACGCCCTTTTTGGCCAACCAAGCAACCTGGAAAGGCCAATCAGCGCTCCAAAGAAGTCTCGCTTCCCAGCGGGCAAAAGGGCCATGCGGAAAAAAGTGTCCAAACCAGAAATGCAGGACCGGCCATGGAGAAATGGGAGCCTTGCTACGCTGATGGGTGGGATGTAAATTGCCAACAGCCACTCTGGAGAAGTGTACGGTGTGTTCTGAAACATCTAAAAAACACAGCTTGGAGAGCATAGGGCACTTCCACTCATGGGCGTATAAATTGGGAAAACTAAAAATCAGCAAGACACAGGCACCCCAAAGTTTAGGGCTGCTCTGTGGACAAGAACCCCCACTTCATTACACCTTAAATATCCTGGGAAAGAGAAAAATGGATAAAGAAGTTGTGGTCCTCATGTACAATGGAATATCACTCAGCCATGAAATCCACGTCATAAGGCTAGTAGCAGCACGATGAGTGGATTTAGGTACGAAGATTCTAAGTGAAATAAGTCACACAGAAAAAGACACTTATCATAAGATATCACTTAGAGAGGGAATGTAAAAACCGCTACACTTGAACTGAATTGCAAAACAGATCAGAGTCACACGTTTAGGAAACACACTATGGCTGCTGAACGGGAAAGGTGAGGTGGGGTGATGCATAAAACAAGGGTTTCAAATTAGCTCCGATACCGTTCCATAAACCCAATATGTAAGAGACAAGACCTATTCCTTTTTCAGTGAACTGGACTCAACACCCCCTATTCACCGCAGAAGAATATATCTGACTAGTAAGAATCTTCAAACCTATGTATTGATATCTCTCTGTAAGTGAGTCAAGGGGGTGTAAAGCGGCATAAACACAGCCGTGAAAAGCAGCTAAACCCCATTATAAAACTAAATTACTTTTCAAAACCCGTGAAACGAAGACAGTGAAAGAGAGAGAAATTCTTACAAAATTCGTTCAGGGGCTGTGATGCAACCTGGATTGACCATATCTAGACCCACAGCTGATTGAGACATAAGGGTGGACACTCTTGGGGCTGAGAGGTTCGGTGAGGTTGGGTGAGCCAACGCAGACCCTTTCAAGTAATACTGCATGGTACCCATCCCATGGGTCCCAAATCTCCAGGTTCAAGGGCATCTTTCTACGTCGAAAACAGGCATGAGAAACCCAGAAGATGGTACACCGTGTGATCGGGAAAGGTTTCTAAAACGCACCTCATTTCTCATCTCCTTTGCTCGGGTTCGCCATTCCAGCCGATTTACTAGCCGTCTCCCTCCTTGGAGAATCAGCACCTTTAACCTCCTGTTCCGTACAGGTTGCAATTTGTCCTGAGGATGAACGGGAAGAGGGGGAACCAATGAGAGACTAGCTCTAGGTGTTGGGACAGGCACAGGTCACTCTATTTTCCCATCAGGAAGAAGAATTAAGCACAAGCTCAGCCTGCCCCCCAGAACCAGAAGAGGGCCTGAAGCAATCCTGCGCTTTTGCGGCCAGCTCCCAAAAAAGCGAGTTGAAAAATGGAGCTCAGGGGCACTGCAATTCACAAACCTGCACAGTTTTAAATGATACCTCTCGTCCACAAATATACTAAGGGAAGGCAACGAAGAGGCTTTGAAAGCAAGGCAGAATTGCAGGAAACAGATTTCAGGAGGTAGATTCTTATCGCCTTGAAAGCACATGAAAAGCGGCAAAACGTGGACAATGATGCCCTTGGCCAAAAAGGGCGTATGCGTTTTTTCCTGAATATATTCAGGAAAAAACGCATACGCCCTTTTTGGCCAACCAAGCAACCTGGAAAGGCCAATCAGCGCTCCAAAGAAGTCTCGCTTCCCAGCGGGCAAAAGGGCCATGCGGAAAAAAGTGTCCAAACCAGAAATGCAGGACCGGCCATGGAGAAATGGGAGCCTTGCTACGCTGATGGGTGGGATGTAAATTGCCAACAGCCACTCTGGAGAAGTGTACGGTGTGTTCTGAAACATCTAAAAAACACAGCTTGGAGAGCATAGGGCACTTCCACTCATGGGCGTATAAATTGGGAAAACTAAAAATCAGCAAGACACAGGCACCCCAAAGTTTAGGGCTGCTCTGTGGACAAGAACCCCCACTTCATTACACCTTAAATATCCTGGGAAAGAGAAAAATGGATAAAGAAGTTGTGGTCCTCATGTACAATGGAATATCACTCAGCCATGAAATCCACGTCATAAGGCTAGTAGCAGCACGATGAGTGGATTTAGGTACGAAGATTCTAAGTGAAATAAGTCACACAGAAAAAGACACTTATCATAAGATATCACTTAGAGAGGGAATGTAAAAACCGCTACACTTGAACTGAATTGCAAAACAGATCAGAGTCACACGTTTAGGAAACACACTATGGCTGCTGAACGGGAAAGGTGAGGTGGGGTGATGCATAAAACAAGGGTTTCAAATTAGCTCCGATACCGTTCCATAAACCCAATATGTAAGAGACAAGACCTATTCCTTTTTCAGTGAACTGGACTCAACACCCCCTATTCACCGCAGAAGAATATATCTGACTAGTAAGAATCTTCAAACCTATGTATTGATATCTCTCTGTAAGTGAGTCAAGGGGGTGTAAAGCGGCATAAACACAGCCGTGAAAAGCAGCTAAACCCCATTATAAAACTAAATTACTTTTCAAAACCCGTGAAACAAAGACAGTGAAAGAGAGAGAAATTCTTACAAAATTCGTTCAGGGGCTGTGATGCAACCTGGATTGACCATATCTAGACCCACAGCTGATTGAGACATAAGGGTGGACACTCTTGGGGCTGAGAGTTTCGGTGAGGTTGGGTGAGCCAACGCAGACCCTTTCAAGTAATACTGCATGGTACCCATCCCATGGGTCCCAAATCTCCAGGTTCAAGGGCATCTTTCTACGTCGAAAACAGGCATGAGAAACCCAGAAGATGGTACACCGTGTGATCGGGAAAGGTTTCTAAAACGCACCTCATTTCTCATCTCCTTTGCTCGGGTTCGCCATTCCAGCCGATTTACTAGCCGTCTCCCTCCTTGGAGAATCAGCACCTTTAACCTCCTGTTCCGTACAGGTTGCAATTTGTCCTGAGGATGAACGGGAAGAGGGGGAACCAATGAGAGACTAGCTCTAGGTGTTGGGACAGGCACAGGTCACTCTATTTTCCCATCAGGAAGAAGAATTAAGCACAAGCTCAGCCTGCCCCCCAGAACCAGAAGAGGGCCTGAAGCAATCCTGCGCTTTTGCGGCCAGCTCCCAAAAAAGCGAGTTGAAAAATGGAGCTCAGGGGCACTGCAATTCACAAACCTGCACAGTTTTAAATGATACCTCTCGTCCACAAATATACTAAGGGAAGGCAACGAAGAGGCTTTGAAAGCAAGGCAGAATTGCAGGAAACAGATTTCAGGAGGTAGATTCTTATCGCCTTGAAAGCACATGAAAAGCGGCAAAACGTGGACAATGATGCCCTTGGCCAAAAAGGGCGTATGCGTTTTTTCCTGAATATATTCAGGAAAAAACGCATACGCCCTTTTTGGCCAACCAAGCAACCTGGAAAGGCCAATCAGCGCTCCAAAGAAGTCTCGCTTCCCAGCGGGCAAAAGGGCCATGCGGAAAAAAGTGTCCAAACCAGAAATGCAGGACCGGCCATGGAGAAATGGGAGCCTTGCTACGCTGATGGGTGGGATGTAAATTGCCAACAGCCACTCTGGAGAAGTGTACGGTGTGTTCTGAAACATCTAAAAAACACAGCTTGGAGAGCATAGGGCACTTCCACTCATGGGCGTATAAATTGGGAAAACTAAAAATCAGCAAGACACAGGCACCCCAAAGTTTAGGGCTGCTCTGTTGACAAGAACCCCCACTTCATTACACCTTAAATATCCTAGGAAAGAGAAAAATGGATAAAGAAGTTGTGGTCCTCATGTACAATGGAATATCACTCAGCCATGAAATCCACGTCATAAGGCTAGTAGCAGCACGATGAGTGGATTTAGGTACGACGATTCTAAGTGAAATAAGTGACACAGAAAAGACACTTATCATAAGATATCACTTAGAGAGGGAATGTAAAAACCGCTACACTTGAACTGAATTGCAAAACAGAACAGAGTCACACGTTTAGGAAACACACTATGGCTGCTGAACGGGAAAGGTGAGGTGGGGTGATGCATAAAACAAGGGTTTCAAATTAGCTCCGATACCGTTCCATAAACCCAATATGTAAGAGACAAGACCTATTCCTTTTTCAGTGAACTGGACTCAACACCCCCTATTCACCGCACAAGAATATATCTGACTAGTAAGAATCTTCAAACCTATGTATTGATAGCTCTCTGTAAGTGAGTCAAGGGGGTGTAAAGCGGCATAAACACAGCCGTGAAAAGCAGCAAAACCCCATTATAAAAATAAATTACTTTTCAAAACCCGTGAAACAAAGACAGTGAAAGAGAGAGAAATTCTTACAAAATTCGTTCAGGGGCTGTGATGCAACCTGGATTGACCATATCTAGACCCACAGCTGATTGAGACATAAGGGTGGACACTCTAGGGGCTGAGAGGTTCGGTGAGGTTGGGTGAGCCAACGCAGACCCTTTCAAGTAATACTGCATGGTACCCATCCCATGAGTCCCAAATCTCCAGGTTCAAGGGCATCTTCCTACGTCGAAAACAGGCATGAGAAACCAGAAGATGGTACACCGTGTGATCGGGAAAGGTTTCTAAAACGCACCTCATTTCTCATCTCCTTTGCTCAGGTTCGCCATTCCAGCCGATTTACTAGCCGTCTCCCTCCTTGGAGAATCAGCACCTTTAACCTCCTGTTCCGTACAGGTTGCAATTTGTCCTGAGGATGAAGGGGAAGAGGGGGAACCAATGAGAGACTAGCTCTAGGTGTTGGGACAGGCACAGGTCACTCTATTTTCCCATCAGGAAGAAGAATTAAGCACAAGCTCAGCCTGCCTCCCAGAACCAGAAGAGGGCCTGAAGCAATCCTGCGCTTTTGCAGCCAGCTCCCAAAAAAGCAAGTTGAAAAATGGAGCTCAGGGGCACTGCAATTCACAAACCTGCAGAGTTTTAAATGATACCTCTCGTCCACAAATATACTAAGGGAAGGCAACGAAGAGGCTTTGAAAGCAAGGCAGAATTGCAGGAAACAGATTTCAGGAGGTAGATTCGAATCGCCTTGAAAGCACATGAAAAGCGGCAAAACGTGGACAATGATGCCCTTGGCCAAAAAGGGCGTATGCGTTTTTTCCTGAATATATTCAGGAAAAAACGCATACGCCCTTTTTGGCCAACCAAGCAACCTGGAAAGGCCAATCAGCGCTCCAAAGAAGTCTCGCTTCCCAGCGGGCAAAAGGGCCATGCGGAAAAAAAGTGTCCAAACCAGAAATGCAGGACCGGCCATGGAGAAATGGGAGCCTTGCTACGCTGATGGGTGGGATGTAAATTGCCAACAGCCACTCTGGAGAAGTGTACGGTGTGTTCTGAAACATCTAAAAAACACAGCTTGGAGAGCATAGGGCACTTCCACTCATGGGCGTATAAATTGGGAAAACTAAAAATCAGCAAGACACAGGCACCCCAAAGTTTAGGGCTGCTCTGTGGACAAGAACCCCCACTTCATTACACCTTAAATATCCTGGGAAAGAGAAAAATGGATAAAGAAGTTGTGGTCCTCATGTACAATGGAATATCACTCAGCCATGAAATCCACGTCATAAGGCTAGTAGCAGCACGATGAGTGGATTTAGGTACGAAGATTCTAAGTGAAATAAGTCACACAGAAAAAGACACTTATCATAAGATATCACTTAGAGAGGGAATGTAAAAACCGCTACACTTGAACTGAATTGCAAAACAGATCAGAGTCACACGTTTAGGAAACACACTATGGCTGCTGAACGGGAAAGGTGAGGTGGGGTGATGCATAAAACAAGGGTTTCAAATTAGCTCCGATACCGTTCCATAAACCCAATATGTAAGAGACAAGACCTATTCCTTTTTCAGTGAACTGGACTCAACACCCCCTATTCACCGCAGAAGAATATATCTGACTAGTAAGAATCTTCAAACCTATGTATTGATATCTCTCTGTAAGTGAGTCAAGGGGGTGTAAAGCGGCATAAACACAGCCGTGAAAAGCAGCTAAACCCCATTATAAAACTAAATTACTTTTCAAAACCCGTGAAACAAAGACAGTGAAAGAGAGAGAAATTCTTACAAAATTCGTTCAGGGGCTGTGATGCAACCTGGATTGACCATATCTAGACCCACAGCTGATTGAGACATAAGGGTGGACACTCTTGGGGCTGAGAGGTTCGGTGAGGTTGGGTGAGCCAACGCAGACCCTTTCAAGTAATACTGCATGGTACCCATCCCATGGGTCCCAAATCTCCAGGTTCAAGGGCATCTTTCTACGTCGAAAACAGGCATGAGAAACCCAGAAGATGGTACACCGTGTGATCGGGAAAGGTTTCTAAAACGCACCTCATTTCTCATCTCCTTTGCTCGGGTTCGCCATTCCAGCCGATTTACTAGCGTCTCCCTCCTTGGAGAATCAGCACCTTTAACCTCCTGTTCCGTACAGGTTGCAATTTGTCCTGAGGATGAACGGGAAGAGGGGGAACCAATGAGAGACTAGCTCTAGGTGTTGGGACAGGCACAGGTCACTCTATTTTCCCATCAGGAAGAAGAATTAAGCACAAGCTCAGCCTGCCCCCCAGAACCAGAAGAGGGCCTGAAGCAATCCTGCGCTTTTGCGGCCAGCTCCCAAAAAAGCGAGTTGAAAAATGGAGCTCAGGGGCACTGCAATTCACAAACCTGCACAGTTTTAAATGATACCTCTCGTCCACAAATATACTAAGGGAAGGCAACGAAGAGGCTTTGAAAGCAAGGCAGAATTGCAGGAAACAGATTTCAGGAGGTAGATTCTTATCGCCTTGAAAGCACATGAAAAGCGGCAAAACGTGGGACAATGATGCCCTTGGCCAAAAAGGGCGTATGCGTTTTTTCCTGAATATATTCAGGAAAAAACGCATACGCCCTTTTTGGCCAACCAAGCAACCTGGAAAGGCCAATCAGCGCTCCAAAGAAGTCTCGCTTCCCAGCGGGCAAAAGGGCCATGCGGAAAAAAGTGTCCAAACCAGAAATGCAGGACCGGCCATGGAGAAATGGGAGCCTTGCTACGCTGATGGGTGGGATGTAAATTGCCAACAGCCACTCTGGAGAAGTGTACGGTGTGTTCTGAAACATCTAAAAAACACAGCTTGGAGAGCATAGGGCACTTCCACTCATGGGCGTATAAATTGGGAAAACTAAAAATCAGCAAGACACAGGCACCCCAAAGTTTAGGGCTGCTCTGTTGACAAGAACCCCCACTTCATTACACCTTAAATATCCTAGGAAAGAGAAAAATGGATAAAGAAGTTGGGGTCCTCATGTACAATGGAATATCACTCAGCCATGAAATCCACGTCATAAGGCTAGTAGCAGCACGATGAGTGGATTTAGGTACGACGATTCTAAGTGAAATAAGTCACACAGAAAAGACACTTATCATAAGATATCACTTAGAGAGGGAATGTAAAAACCGCTACACTTGAACTGAATTGCAAAACAGAACAGAGTCACACGTTTAGGAAACACACTATGGCTGCTGAACGGGAAAGGTGAGGTGGGGTGATGCATAAAACAAGGGTTTCAAATTAGCTCCGATACCGTTCCATAAACCCAATATGTAAGAGACAAGACCTATTCCTTTTTCAGTGAACTGGACTCAACACCCCCTATTCACCGCACAAGAATATATCTGACTAGTAAGAATCTTCAAACCTATGTATTGATAGCTCTCTGTAAGTGAGTCAAGGGGGTGTAAAGCGGCATAAACACAGCCGTGAAAAGCAGCTAAACCCCATTATAAAAATAAATTACTTTTCAAAACCCGTGAAACAAAGACAGTGAAAGAGAGAGAAATTCTTACAAAATTCGTTCAGGGGCTGTGATGCAACCTGGATTGACCATATCTAGACCCACAGCTGATTGAGACATAAGGGTGGACACTCTAGGGGCTGAGAGGTTCGGTGAGGTTGGGTGAGCCAACGCAGACCCTTTCAAGTAATACTGCATGGTACCCATCCCATGAGTCCCAAATCTCCAGGTTCAAGGGCATCTTCCTACGTCGAAAACAGGCATGAGAAACCCAGAAGATGGTACACCGTGTGATCGGGAAAGGTTTCTAAAACGCACCTCATTTCTCATCTCCTTTGCTCAGGTTCGCCATTCCAGCCGATTTACTAGCCGTCTCCCTCCTTGGAGAATCAGCACCTTTAACCTCCTGTTCCGTACAGGTTGCAATTTGTCCTGAGGATGAAGGGGAAGAGGGGGAACCAATGAGAGACTAGCTCTAGGTGTTGGGACAGGCACAGGTCACTCTATTTTCCCATCAGGAAGAAGAATTAAGCACAAGCTCAGCCTGCCTCCCAGAACCAGAAGAGGGCCTGAAGCAATCCTGCGCTTTTGCAGCCAGCTCCCAAAAAAGCAAGTTGAAAAATGGAGCTCAGGGGCACTGCAATTCACAAACCTGCAGAGTTTTAAATGATACCTCTCGTCCACAAATATACTAAGGGAAGGCAACGAAGAGGCTTTGAAAGCAAGGCAGAATTGCAGGAAACAGATTTCAGGAGGTAGATTCGAATCGCCTTGAAAGCACATGAAAAGCGGCAAAACGTGGACAATGATGCCCTTGGCCAAAAAGGGCGTATGCGTTTTTTCCTGAATATATTCAGGAAAAAACGCATACGCCCTTTTTGGCCAACCAAGCAACCTGGAAAGGCCAATCAGCGCTCCAAAGAAGTCTCGCTTCCCAGCGGGCAAAAGGGCCATGCGGAAAAAAGTGTCCAAACCAGAAATGCAGGACCGGCCATGGAGAAATGGGAGCCTTGCTACGCTGATGGGTGGGATGTAAATTGCCAACAGCCACTCTGGAGAAGTGTACGGTGTGTTCTGAAACATCTAAAAAACACAGCTTGGAGAGCATAGGGCACTTCCACTCATGGGCGTATAAATTGGGAAAACTAAAAATCAGCAAGACACAGGCACCCCAAAGTTTAGGGCTGCTCTGTGGACAAGAACCCCCACTTCATTACACCTTAAATATCCTGGGAAAGAGAAAAATGGATAAAGAAGTTGTGGTCCTCATGTACAATGGAATATCACTCAGCCATGAAATCCACGTCATAAGGCTAGTAGCAGCACGATGAGTGGATTTAGGTACGAAGATTCTAAGTGAAATAAGTCACACAGAAAAAGACACTTATCATAAGATATCACTTAGAGAGGGAATGTAAAAACCGCTACACTTGAACTGAATTGCAAAACAGATCAGAGTCACACGTTTAGGAAACACACTATGGCTGCTGAACGGGAAAGGTGAGGTGGGGTGATGAATAAAACAAGGGTTTCAAATTAGCTCCGATACCGTTCCATAAACCCAATATGTAAGAGACAAGACCTATTCCTTTTTCAGTGAACTGGACTCAACACCCCCTATTCACCGCAGAAGAATATATCTGACTAGTAAGAATCTTCAAACCTATGTATTGATATCTCTCTGTAAGTGAGTCAAGGGGGTGTAAAGCGGCATAAACACAGCCGTGAAAAGCAGCTAAACCCCATTATAAAACTAAATTACTTTTCAAAACCCGTGAAACAAAGACAGTGAAAGAGAGAGAAATTCTTACAAAATTCGTTCAGGGGCTGTGATGCAACCTGGATTGACCATATCTAGACCCACAGCTGATTGAGACATAAGGGTGGACACTCTTGGGGCTGAGAGGTTCGGTGAGGTTGGGTGAGCCAACGCAGACCCTTTCAAGTAATACTGCATGGTACCCATCCCATGGGTCCCAAATCTCCAGGTTCAAGGGCATCTTTCTACGTCGAAAACAGGCATGAGAAACCCAGAAGATGGTACACCGTGTGATCGGGAAAGGTTTCTAAAACGCACCTCATTTCTCATCTCCTTTGCTCGGGTTCGCCATTCCAGCCGATTTACTAGCCGTCTCCCTCCTTGGAGAATCAGCACCTTTAACCTCCTGTTCCGTACAGGTTGCAATTTGTCCTGAGGATGAACGGGAAGAGGGGGAACCAATGAGAGACTAGCTCTAGGTGTTGGGACAGGCACAGGTCACTCTATTTTCCCATCAGGAAGAAGAATTAAGCACAAGCTCAGCCTGCCCCCCAGAACCAGAAGAGGGCCTGAAGCAATCCTGCGCTTTTGCGGCCAGCTCCCAAAAAAGCGAGTTGAAAAATGGAGCTCAGGGGCACTGCAATTCACAAACCTGCACAGTTTTAAATGATACCTCTCGTCCACAAATATACTAAGGGAAGGCAACGAAGAGGCTTTGAAAGCAAGGCAGAATTGCAGGAAACAGATTTCAGGAGGTAGATTCTTATCGCCTTGAAAGCACATGAAAAGCGGCAAAACGTGGACAATGATGCCCTTGGCCAAAAAGGGCGTATGCGTTTTTTCCTGAATATATTCAGGAAAAAACGCATACGCCCTTTTTGGCCAACCAAGCAACCTGGAAAGGCCAATCAGCGCTCCAAAGAAGTCTCGCTTCCCAGCGGGCAAAAGGGCCATGCGGAAAAAAGTGTCCAAACCAGAAATGCAGGACCGGCCATGGAGAAATGGGAGCCTTGCTACGCTGATGGGTGGGATGTAAATTGCCAACAGCCACTCTGGAGAAGTGTACGGTGTGTTCTGAAACATCTAAAAAACACAGCTTGGAGAGCATAGGGCACTTCCACTCATGGGCGTATAAATTGGGAAAACTAAAAATCAGCAAGACACAGGCACCCCAAAGTTTAGGGCTGCTCTGTTGACAAGAACCCCCACTTCATTACACCTTAAATATCCTAGGAAAGAGAAAAATGGATAAAGAAGTTGGGGTCCTCATGTACAATGGAATATCACTCAGCCATGAAATCCACGTCATAAGGCTAGTAGCAGCACGATGAGTGGATTTAGGTACGACGATTCTAAGTGAAATAAGTCACACAGAAAAGACACTTATCATAAGATATCACTTAGAGAGGGAATGTAAAAACCGCTACACTTGAACTGAATTGCAAAACAGAACAGAGTCACACGTTTAGGAAACACACTATGGCTGCTGAACGGGAAAGGTGAGGTGGGGTGATGCATAAAACAAGGGTTTCAAATTAGCTCCGATACCGTTCCATAAACCCAATATGTAAGAGACAAGACCTATTCCTTTTTCAGTGAACTGGACTCAACACCCCCTATTCACCGCACAAGAATATATCTGACTAGTAAGAATCTTCAAACCTATGTATTGATAGCTCTCTGTAAGTGAGTCAAGGGGGTGTAAAGCGGCATAAACACAGCCGTGAAAAGCAGCTAAACCCCATTATAAAAATAAATTACTTTTCAAAACCCGTGAAACAAAGACAGTGAAAGAGAGAGAAATTCTTACAAAATTCGTTCAGGGGCTGTGATGCAACCTGGATTGACCATATCTAGACCCACAGCTGATTGAGACATAAGGGTGGACACTCTAGGGGCTGAGAGGTTCGGTGAGGTTGGGTGAGCCAACGCAGACCCTTTCAAGTAATACTGCATGGTACCCATCCCATGAGTCCCAAATCTCCAGGTTCAAGGGCATCTTCCTACGTCGAAAACAGGCATGAGAAACCCAGAAGATGGTACACCGTGTGATCGGGAAAGGTTTCTAAAACGCACCTCATTTCTCATCTTCTTTGCTCAGGTTCGCCATTCCAGCCGATTTACTAGCCGTCTCCCTCCTTGGAGAATCAGCACCTTTAACCTCCTGTTCCGCACAGGTTGCAATTTGTCCTGAGGATGAAGGGGAAGAGGGGGAACCAATGAGAGACTAGCTCTAGGTGTTGGGACAGGCACAGGTCACTCTATTTTCCCATCAGGAAGAAGAATTAAGCACAAGCTCAGCCTGCCTCCCAGAACCAGAAGAGGGCCTGAAGCAATCCTGCGCTTTTGCAGCCAGCTCCCAAAAAAGCAAGTTGAAAAATGGAGCTCAGGGGCACTGCAATTCACAAACCTGCACAGTTTTAAATGATACCTCTCGTCCACAAATATACTAAGGGAAGGCAACGAAGAGGCTTTGAAAGCAAGGCAGAATTGCAGGAAACAGATTTCAGGAGGTAGATTCGAATCGCCTTGAAAGCACATGAAAAGCGGCAAAACGTGGACAATGATGCCCTTGGCCAAAAAGGGCGTATGCGTTTTTTCCTGAATATATTCAGGAAAAAACGCATACGCCCTTTTTGGCCAACCAAGCAACCTGGAAAGGCCAATCAGCGCTCCAAAGAAGTCTCGCTTCCCAGCGGGCAAAAGGGCCATGCGGAAAAAAGTGTCCAAACCAGAAATGCAGGACCGGCCATGGAGAAATGGGAGCCTTGCTACGCTGATGGGTGGGATGTAAATTGCCAACAGCCACTCTGGAGAAGTGTACGGTGTGTTCTGAAACATCTAAAAAACACAGCTTGGAGAGCATAGGGCACTTCCACTCATGGGCGTATAAATTGGGAAAACTAAAAATCAGCAAGACACAGGCACCCCAAAGTTTAGGGCTGCTCTGTGGACAAGAACCCCCACTTCATTACACCTTAAATATCCTAGGAAAGAGAAAAATGGATAAAGAAGTTGTGGTCCTCATGTACAATGGAATATCACTCAGCCATGAAATCAACGTCATAAGGCTAGTAGCAGCACGATGAGTGGATTTAGGTACGACGATTCTAAGTGAAATAAGTCACACAGAAAAAGACACTTATCATAAGATATCACTTAGAGAGGGAATGTAAAAACCGCTACACTTGAACTGAATTGCAAAACAGAACAGAGTCACACGTTTAGGAAACACACTATGGCTGCTGAACGGGAAAGGTGAGGTGGGGTGATGCATAAAACAAGGGTTTCAAATTAGCTCCGATACCGTTCCATAAACCCAATATGTAAGAGACAAGACCTATTCCTTTTTCAGTGAACTGGACTCAACACCCCTTATTCACCGCACAAGAATATATCTGACTAGTAAGAATCTTCAAACCTATGTATTGATATCTCTCCGTAAGTGAGTCAAGGGGGTGTAAAGCGGCATAAACACAGCCGTGAAAAGCAGCTAAACCCCATTATAAAAATAAATAACTATTCAAAACCCGTGAAACAAAGACAGTGAAAGAGAGAGAAATTCTTACAAAATTCGTTCAGGGGCTGTGATGCAACCTGGATTGACAATATCTAGACCCACAGCTGATTGAGACATAAGGGTGGACACTCTTGGGGCTGAGAGGTTCGGTGAGGATGGGTGAGCCAACGCAGACCCTTTCAAGTAATACTGCATGGTACCCATCCCATGGGTCCCAAATCTCCAGGTTCAAGGGCATCTTCCTACGTCGAAAACAGGCATGAGAAACCCAGAAGATGGTACACCGTGTGATCGGGAAAGGTTTCTAAAACGCACCTCATTTCTCATCTCCTTTGCTCGGGTTCGCCATTCCAGCCGATTTACTAGCCATCTCCCTCCTTGGAGAATCAGCACCTTTAACCTCCTGTTCCATACAGGTTGCAATTTGTCCTGAGGATGAAGGGGAAGAGGGGGAACCAATGAGAGACTAGCTCTAGGTGTTGGGACAGGCACAGGTCACTCTATTATCCCATCAGGAAGAAGAATTAAGCACAAGCTCAGCCTGCCCCCCAGAACCAGAAGAGGGCCTGAAGCAATCCTGCACTTTGGCGGCCATCTCCCAAAAAAGCAAGTTGAAAAATGGAGCTCAGGGGCACTGCAATTCACAAACCTGCAGAGTTTTAAATGATACCTCTCGTCCACAAATATATTAAGGGAAGGCAACGAAGAGGCTTTGAAAGCAAGGCAGAATTGCAGGAAACAGATTTCAGGAGGTAGATTCGAATCGCCTTGAAAGCACATGAAAAGCGGCAAAACGTGGACAATGATGCCCTTGGCCAAAAAGGGCGTATGCGTTTTTTCCTGAATATATTCAGGAAAAAACGCATACGCCCTTTTTGGCCAACCAAGCAACCTGGAAAGGCCAATCAGCGCTCCAAAGAAGTCTCGCTTCCCAGCGGGCAAAAGGGCCATGGGGAAAAAAGTGTCCAAACCAGAAATGCAGGACCGGCCATGGAGAAATGGGAGCCTTGCTACGCTGATGGGTGGGATGTAAATTGCCAACAGCCACTCTGGAGAAGTGTACGGTGTGTTCAGAAACATCTAAAAAACACAGCTTGGAGAGCATAGGGCACTTCCACTCATGGGCGTATAAATTGGGAAAACTAAAAATCAGCAAGACACAGGCACCCCAAAGTTTAGGGCTGCTCTGTTGACAAGAACCCCCACTTCATTACACCTTAAATATCCTAGGAAAGAGAAAAATGGATAAAGAAGTTGGGGTCCTCATGTACAATGGAATATCACTCAGCCATGAAATCCACGTCATAAGGCTAGTAGCAGCACGATGAGTGGATTTAGGTACGACGATTCTAAGTGAAATAAGTCACACAGAAAAGACACTTATCATAAGATATCACTTAGAGAGGGAATGTAAAAACCGCTACACTTGAACTGAATTGCAAAACAGAACAGAGTCACACGTTTAGGAAACACACTATGGCTGCTGAACGGGAAAGGTGAGGTGGGGTGATGCATAAAACAAGGGTTTCAAATTAGCTCCGATACCGTTCCATAAACCCAATATGTAAGAGACAAGACCTATTCCTTTTTCAGTGAACTGGACTCAACACCCCCTATTCACCGCACAAGAATATATCTGACTAGTAAGAATCTTCAAACCTATGTATTGATATCTCTCTGTAAGTGAGTCAAGGGGGTGTAAAGCGGCATAAACACAGCCGTGAAAAGCAGCTAAACCCCATTATAAAAATAAATTACTTTTCAAAACCCGTGAAACAAAGACAGTGAAAGAGAGAGAAATTCTTACAAAATTCGTTCAGGGGCTGTGATGCAACCTGGATTGACCATATCTAGACCCACAGCTGATTGAGACATAAGGGTGGACACTCTTGGGGCTGAGAGGTTCGGTGAGGTTGGGTGAGCCAACGCAGACCCTTTCAAGTAATACTGCATGGTACCCATCCCATGGGTCCCAAATCTCCAGGTTCAAGGGCATCTTCCTACGTCGAAAACAGGCATGAGAAACCCAGAAGATGGTACACCGTGTGATCGGGAAAGGTTTCTAAAACGCACCTCATTTCTCATCTCCTTTGCTCGGGTTCGCCATTCCAGCCGATTTACTAGCCGTCTCCCTCCTTGGAGAATCAGCACCTTTAACCTCCTGTTCCGTACAGGTTGCAATTTGTCCTGAGGATGAACGGGAAGAGGGGGAACCAATGAGAGACTAGCTCTAGGTGTTGGGACAGGCACCGGTCACTCTATTTTCCCATCAGGAAGAAGAATTAAGCACAAGCTCAGCCTGCCCCCCAGAACCAGAAGAGGGCCTGAAGCAATCCTGCGCTTTTGCGGCCAGCTCCCAAAAAAGCGAGTTGAAAAATGGAGCTCAGGGGCACTGCAATTCACAAACCTGCACAGTTTTAAATGATACCTCTCGTCCCAAATATACTAAGGGAAAGCAACGAAGAGGCTTTGAAAGCAAGGCAGAATTGCAGGAAACAGATTTCAGGAGGTAGATTCGAATCGCCTTGAAAGCACATGAAAAGCGGCAAAACGTGGACAATGATGCCCTTGGCCAAAAAGGGCGTATGCGTTTTTTCCTGAATATATTCAGGAAAAAACGCATACGCCCTTTTTGGCCAACCAAGCAACCTGGAAAGGCCAATCAGCGCTCCAAAGAAGTCTCGCTTCCCAGCGGGCAAAAGGGCCATGCGGAAAAAAGTGTCCAAACCAGAAATGCAGGACCGGCCATGGAGAAATGGGAGCCTTGCTACGCTGATGGGTGGGATGTAAATTGCCAACAGCCACTCTGGAGAAGTGTACGGTGTGTTCTGAAACATCTAAAAAACACAGCTTGGAGAGCATAGGGCACTTCCACTCATGGGCGTATAAATTGGGAAAACTAAAAATCAGCAAGACACAGGCACCCCAAAGTTTAGGGCTGCTCTGTTGACAAGAACCCCCACTTCATTACACCTTAAATATCCTAGGAAAGAGAAAAATGGATAAAGAAGTTGTGGTCCTCATGTACAATGGAATATCACTCAGCCATGAAATCCACGTCATAAGGCTAGTAGCAGCACGATGAGTGGATTTAGGTACGAAGATTCTAAGTGAAATAAGTCACACAGAAAAAGACACTTATCATAAGATATCACTTAGAGAGGGAATGTAAAAACCGCTACACTTGAACTGAATTGCAAAACAGAACAGAGTCACACGTTTAGGAAACACACTATGGCTGCTGAACGGGAAAGGTGAGGTGGGGTGATGCATAAAAGAAGGGTTTCAAATTAGCTCCGATACCGTTCCATAAACCCAATATGTAAGAGACAAGCCCTATTCCTTTTTCAGTGAACTGGACTCAACACCCCCTATTCACCGCACAAGAATATATCTGACTAGTAAGAATCTTCAAACCTATGTATTGATATCTCTCCGTAAGTGAGTCAAGGGGGTGTAAAGCGGCATAAACACAGCCGTGAAAAGCAGCTAAACCCCAATATAAAAATAAATTACTTTTCAAAACCCGTGAAACAAAGACAGTGAAAGAGAGAGAAATTCTTACAAAATTCGTTCAGGGGCTGTGATGCAACCTGGATTGACCATATCTAGACCCACAGCTGATTGAGACATAAGGGTGGACACTCTTGGGGCTGAGAGGTTCGGTGAGGTTGGGTGAGCCAACGCAGACCCTTTCAAGTAATACTGCATGGTACCCATCCCATGGGTCCCAAATCTCCAGGTTCAAGGGCATCTTCCTACGTCGAAAACAGGCATGAGAAACCCAGAAGATGGTACACCGTGTGATCGGGAAAGGTTTCTAAAACGCACCTCATTTCTCATCTCCTTTGCTCGGGTTCGCCATTCCAGCCGATTTACTAGCCATCTCCCTCCTTGGAGAATCAGCACCTTTAACCTCCTGTTCCGTACAGGTTGCAATTTGTCCTGAGGATGAACGGGAAGAGGGGGAACCAATGAGAGACTAGCTCTAGGTGTTGGGACAGGCACCGGTCACTCTATTTTCCCATCAGGAAGAAGAATTAAGCACAAGCTCAGCCTGCCCCCCAGAACCAGAAGAGGGCCTGAAGCAATCCTGCGCTTTTGCGGCCAGCTCCCAAAAAAGCGAGTTGAAAAATGGAGCTCAGGGGCACTGCAATTCACAAACCTGCAGAGTTTTAAATGATACCTCTCGTCCACAAATATACTAAGGGAAGGCAACGAAGAGGCTTTGAAAGCAAGGCAGAATTGCAGGAAACAGATTTCAGGAGGTAGATTCGAATCGCCTTGAAAGCACATGAAAAGCGGCAAAACGTGGACAATGATGCCCTTGGCCAAAAAGGGCGTATGCGTTTTTTCCTGAATATATTCAGGAAAAAACGCATACGCCCTTTTTGGCCAACCAAGCAACCTGGAAAGGCCAATCAGCGCTCCAAAGAAGTCTCGCTTCCCAGCGGGCAAAAGGGCCATGCGGAAAAAAGTGTCCAAACCAGAAATGCAGGACCGGCCATGGAGAAATGGGAGCCTTGCTACGCTGATGGGTGGGATGCAAATTGCCAACAGCCACTCTGGAGAAGTGTACGGTGTGTTCTGAAACATCTAAAAAACACAGCTTGGAGAGAATAGGGCACTTCCACTCATGGGCGTATAAATTGGGAAAACTAAAAATCAGCAAGACACAGGCACCCCAAAGTTTAGGGCTGCTCTGTTGACAAGAACCCCCACTTCATTACACCTTAAATATCCTAGGAAAGAGAAAAATGGATAAAGAAGTTGGGGTCCTCATGTACAATGGAATATCACTCAGCCATGAAATCCACGTCATAAGGCTAGTAGCAGCACGATGAGTGGATTTAGGTACGACGATTCTAAGTGAAATAAGTCACACAGAAAAGACACTTATCATAAGATATCACTTAGAGAGGGAATGTAAAAACCGCTACACTTGAACTGAATTGCAAAACAGAACAGAGTCACACGTTTAGGAAACACACTATGGCTGCTGAACGGGAAAGGTGAGGTGGGGTGATGCATAAAACAAGGGTTTCAAATTAGCTCCGATACCGTTCCATAAACCCAATATGTAAGAGACAAGACCTATTCCTTTTTCAGTGAACTGGACTCAACACCCCCTATTCACCGCACAAGAATATATCTGACTAGTAAGAATCTTCAAACCTATGTATTGATATCTCTCCGTAAGTGAGTCAAGGGGGTGTAAAGCGGCATAAACACAGCCGTGAAAAGCAGCTAAACCCCATTATAAAAATAAATTACTTTTCAAAACCCGTGAAACAAAGACAGTGAAAGAGAGAGAAATTCTTACAAAATTCGTTCAGGGGCTGTGATGCAACCTGGATTGACCATATCTAGACCCACAGCTGATTGAGACATAAGGGTGGACACTCTTGGGGCTGAGAGGTTCGGTGAGGTTGGGTGAGCCAACGCAGACCCTTTCAAGTAATACTGCATGGTACCCATCCCATGGGTCCCAAATCTCCAGGTTCAAGGGCATCTTCCTACGTCGAAAACAGGCATGAGAAACCCAGAAGATGGTACACCGTGTGATCGGGAAAGGTTTCTAAAACGCACCTCATTTCTCATCTCCTTTGCTCGGGTTCGCCATTCCAGCCGATTTACTAGCCATCTCCCTCCTTGGAGAATCAGCACCTTTAACCTCCTGTTCCGTACAGGTTGCAATTTGTCCTGAGGATGAAGGGGAAGAGGGGGAACCAATGAGAGACTAGCTCTAGGTGTTGGGACAGGCACAGGTCACTCTATTTTCCCATCAGGAAGAAGAATTAAGCACAAGCTCAGCCTGCCCCCCAGAACCAGAAGAGGGCCTGAAGCAATCCTGCGCTTTTGCGGCCAGCTCCCAAAAAAGCGAGTTGAAAAATGGAGCTCAGGGGCACTGCAATTCACAAACCTGCACAGTTTTAAATGATACCTCTCGTCCACAAATATATTAAGGGAAGGCAACGAAGAGGCTTTGAAAGCAAGGCAGAATTGCAGGAAACAGATTTCAGGAGGTAGATTCGAATCGCCTTGAAAGCACATGAAAAGCGGCAAAACGTGGACAATGATGCCCTTGGCCAAAAAGGGCGTATGCGTTTTTTCCTGAATATATTCAGGAAAAAACGCATACGCCCTTTTTGGCCAACCAAGCAACCTGGAAAGGCCAATCAGCGCTCCAAAGAAGTCTCGCTTCCCAGCAGGCAAAAGGGACATGCGGAAAAAAGTGTCCAAACCAGAAATGCAGGACCGGCCATGGAGAAATGGGAGCCTTGCTACGCTGATGGGTGGGATGTAAATTGCCAACAGCCACTCTGGAGAAGTGTACGGTGTGTTCTGAAACATCTAAAAAACACAGCTTGGAGAGCATAGGGCACTTCCACTCATGGGCGTATAAATTGGGAAAACTAAAAATCAGCAAGACACAGGCACCCCAAAGTTTAGGGCTGCTCTGTTGACAAGAACCCCCACTTCATTACACCTTAAATATCCTAGGAAAGAGAAAAATGGATAAAGAAGTTGTGGTCCTCATGTACAATGGAATATCACTCAGCCATGAAATCAACGTCATAAGGCTAGTAGCAGCACGATGAGTGGATTTAGGTACGAAGATTCTAAGTGAAATAAGTCACACAGAAAAAGACACTTATCATAAGATATCACTTCTAGAGGGAATGTAAAAACCGCTACACTTGAACTGAATTGCAAAACAGAACAGAGTCACACGTTTAGGAAACACACTATGGCTGCTGAACGGGAAAGGTGAGGTGGGGTGATGCATAAAACAAGGGTTTCAAATTAGCTCCGATACCGTTCCATAAACCCAATATGTAAGAGACAAGACCTATTCCTTTTTCAGTGAACTGGACTCAACACCCCCTATTCACCGCACAAGAATATATCTGACTAGTAAGAATCTTCAAACCTATGTATTGATATCTCTCTGTAAGTGAGTCAAGGGGGTGTAAAGCGGCATAAACACAGCCGTGAAAAGCAGCTAAACCCCATTATAAAAATAAATTACTTTTCAAAACCCGTGAAACAAAGACAGTGAAAGAGAGAGAAATTCTTACAAAATTCGTTCAGGGGCTGTGATGCAACCTGGATTGACCATATCTAGACCCACAGCTGATTGAGACATAAGGGTGGACACTCTTGGGGCTGAGAGGTTCGGTGAGGTTGGGTGAGCCAACGCAGACCCTTTCAAGTAATACTGCATGGTACCCATCCCATGGGTCCCAAATCTCCAGGTTCAAGGGCATCTTCCTACGTCGAAAACAGGCATGAGAAACCCAGAAGATGGTACACCGTGTGATCGGGAAAGGTTTCTAAAACGCACCTCATTTCTCATCTCCTTTGCTCGGGTTCGCCATTCCAGCCGATTTACTAGCCGTCTCCCTCCTTGGAGAATCAGCACCTTTAACCTCCTGTTCCGTACAGGTTGCAATTTGTCCTGAGGATGAACGGGAAGAGGGGGAACCAATGAGAGACTAGCTCTAGGTGGTGGGACAGGCACAGGTCACTCTATTTTCCCATCAGGAAGAAGAATTAAGCACAAGCTCAGCCTGCCCCCCAGAACCAGAAGAGGGCCTGAAGCAATCCTGCGCTTTTGCGGCCAGCTCCCAAAAAAGCGAGTTGAAAAATGGAGCTCAGGGGCACTGCAATTCACAAACCTGCACAGTTTTAAATGATACCTCTCGTCCACAAATATACTAAGGGAAGGCAACGAAGAGGCTTTGAAAGCAAGGCAGAATTGCAGGAAACAGATTTCAGGAGGTAGATTCGAATCGCCTTGAAAGCACATGAAAAGCGGCAAAACGTGGACAATGATGCCCTTGGCCAAAAAGGGCGTATGCGTTTTTTCCTGAATATATTCAGGAAAAAACGCATACGCCCTTTTTGGCCAACCAAGCAACCTGGAAAGGCCAATCAGCGCTCCAAAGAAGTCTCGCTTCCCAGCGGGCAAAAGGGCCATGCGGAAAAAAGTGTCCAAACCAGAAATGCAGGACCGGCCATGGAGAAATGGGAGCCTTGCTACGCTGATGGGTGGGATGTAAATTGCCAACAGCCACTCTGGAGAAGTGTACGGTGTGTTCTGAAACATCTAAAAAACACAGCTTGGAGAGCATAGGGCACTTCCACTCATGGGCGTATAAATTGGGAAAAATAAAAATCAGCAAGACACAGGCACCCCAAAGTTTAGGGCTGCTCTGTTGACAAGAACCCCCACTTCATTACACCTTAAATATCCTAGGAAAGAGAAAAATGGATAAAGAAGTTGGGGTCCTCATGTACAATGGAATATCACTCAGCCATGAAATCAACGTCATAAGGCTAGTAGCAGCACGATGAGTGGATTTAGGTACGAAGATTCTAAGTGAAATAAGTCACACAGAAAAAGACACTTATCATAAGATATCACTTAGAGAGGGAATGTAAAAACCGCTACACTTGAACTGAATTGCAAAACAGAACAGAGTCACACGTTTAGGAAACACACTATGGCTGCTGAACGGGAAAGGTGAGGTGGGGTTATGCATAAAACAAGGGTTTCAAATTAGCTCCGATACCGTTCCATAAACCCAATATGTAAGAGACAAGACCTATTCCTTTTTCAGTGAACTGGACTCAACACCCCCTATTCACCGCACAAGAATATATCTGACTAGTAAGAATCTTTAAACCTATGTATTGATATCTCTCCGTAAGTGAGTCAAGGGGGTGTAAAGCGGCATAAACACAGCCGTGAAAAGCAGCTAAACCCCAATATAAAAATAAATTACTTTTCAAAACCCGTGAAACAAAGACAGTGAAAGAGAGAGAAATTCTTACAAAATTCGTTCAGGGGCTGTGATGCAACCTGGATTGACCATATCTAGACCCACAGCTGATTGAGACATAAGGGTGGACACTCTTGGGGCTGAGAGGTTCGGTGAGGTTGGGTGAGCCAACGCAGACCCTTTCAAGTAATACTGCATGGTACCCATCCCATGGGTCCCAAATCTCCAGGTTCAAGGGCATCTTCCTACGTCGAAAACAGGCATGAGAAACCCAGAAGATGGTACACCGTGTGATCGGGAAAGGTTTCTAAAACGCACCTCATTTCTCATCTCCTTTGCTCGGGTTCGCCATTCCAGCCGATTTACTAGCCATCTCCCTCCTTGGAGAATCAGCACCTTTAACCTCCTGTTCCGTACAGGTTGCAATTTGTCCTGAGGATGAACGGGAAGAGGGGGAACCAATGAGAGACTAGCTCTAGGTGTTGGGACAGGCACAGGTCACTCTATTTTCCCATCAGGAAGAAGAATTAAGCACAAGCTCAGCCTGCCCCCCAGAACCAGAAGAGGGCCTGAAGCAATCCTGCGCTTTTGCGGCCAGCTCCCCAAAAAAGCGAGTTGAAAAATGGAGCTCAGGGGCACTGCAATTCACAAACCTGCACAGTTTTAAATGATTACCTCTCGTCCACAATATACTAAGGGAAGGCAACGAAGAGGCTTGAAAGCAAGGCAGAATTGCAGGAAACAGATTTCAGGAGGTAGATTCGAATCGCCTTGAAAGCACATGAAAAGCGGCAAAACGTGGACAATGATGCCCTTGGCCAAAAAGGGCGTATGCGCTTTTTCCTGAATATATTCAGGAAAAAACGCATACGCCCTTTTTGGCCAACCAAGCAACCTGGAAAGGCCAATCAGCGCTCCAAAGAAGTCTCGCTTCCCAGCGGGCAAAAGGGCCATGCGGAAAAAAGTGTCCAAACCAGAAATGCAGGACCGGCCATGGAGAATGGGAGCCTTGCTACGCTGATGGGTGGGATGTAAATTGCCAACAGCCACTCTGGAGAAGTGTACGGTGTGTTCTGAAACATCTAAAAAACACAGCTTGGAGAGCATAGGGCACTTCCACTCATGGGCGTATAAATTGGGAAAACTAAAATCAGCAAGACACAGGCACCCCAAAGTTTAGGGCTGATCTGTTGACAAGAACCCCACACTTCATTACACCTTAAATATCCTAGGAAAGAGAAAAATGGATAAAGAAGTTGGGGTCCTCATGTACAATGGAATATCACTCAGCCATGAAATCCATGTCATAAGGCTAGTAGCAGCACGATGAGTGGATTTAGGTACGAAGATTCTAAGTGAAATAAGTCACACAGAAAAAGACACTTATCATAAGATATCACTTAGAGAGGGAATGTAAAAACCGCTACACTTGAACTGAATTGCAAAACAGAACAGAGTCACACGTTTAGGAAACACACTATGGCTGCTGAACGGGAAAGGTGAGGTGGGGTGATGCATAAAAGAAGGGTTTCAAATTAGCTCCGATACCGTTCCATAAACCCAATATGTAAGAGACAAGACCTATTCCTTTTTCAGTGAACTGGACTCAACACCCCCTATTCACCGCACAAGAATATATCTGACTAGTAAGAATCTTCAAACCTATGTATTGATATCTCTCCGTAAGTGAGTCAAGGGGGTGTAAAGCGGCATAAACACAGCCGTGAAAAGCAGCTAAACCCCATTATAAAAATAAATTACTTTTCAAAACCCGTGAAACAAAGACAGTGAAAGAGAGAGAAATTCTTACAAAATTCGTTCAGGGGCTGTGATGCAACCTGGATTGACCATATCTAGACCCACAGCTGATTGAGACATAAGGGTGGACACTCTTGGGGCTGAGAGGTTCGGTGAGGTTGGGTGAGCCAACGCAGACCCTTTCAAGTAATACTGCATGGTACCCCATCCTCCATGGGTCCCAAATCTCCAGGTTCAAGG
>NW_026646583.1:0-67624 GCF_949987535.1 Balaenoptera acutorostrata
GGATTCTCTTTTTAACCTGTTCCTTAAAAACTAGTGCTTAGGAAATCTATTGGAGGCAGAAGCAGTCAAGGGTAGCTTAGGGTTAGGGTTAGGGTTAGGGTGAGGGTTAGGGTACGGCTTAGGGTACGGGTTCAGGGAGGGGTTCGGGTAGGGCGTAGGGTATGGGTTAGGGTTAGGGTTAGGGTTAGTGTTAGGGTTAGGGCTCGGTTTAGGGTACGGGTTAGGATTAGGGTACGCGTTAGTGTTAGGGTAGGGGTTAGGGTTAGGGTACGCGATAGGGTGAGGTTAGTTATTAAACCTATCCCACTCTCTAGATACCCCTTAGCACGTAAAGGAATATTATTAGGGGGTCCAGCCATGGAGAAGAGTTTAGACACTAGGAGAAGATAAGGAACACACCCATTATCAAGAAATCACATTAGGATTCTCTTTTTAACCTGTTCCTTAAAACACTAGTGCTTAGGATGTCTATTGGAGGCAGAAGCATTCAAGGGTAGCTTAGGGTTAGGGTTAGGGTTAGGGTGAGGGTTAGGGTAAGGCTTAGGGTACGGGTTCGGGGAGGGGTTCGGGTAGGGCGTAGGGTATGGGTTACGGTTAGGGTTAGGGCTAGTGTTAGGGTTAGGGCTCGGTTTAGGGTACGGGTTAGGATTAGGGTGCGCGTTAGGGTTAGGGTAGGGGTTAGGGTTAGTGTACGCATTAGGGTGAAGGTAGTTATTAAACCTATCCCACTCTCTAGATACCCCTTAGCACGTAAAGGAATATTATTTTGGGGTCCAGCCATGGAGAAGAGTTTAGACACTAGGAGAAGATAAGGAACACACCCATTATCAAGAAATCACATTAGGATTCTCTTTTTAACCTGTTCCTTAAAACACTAGTGCTTAGGAAATCTATTGGAGGCAGAAGCAGTCAAGGGTAGCTTAGGGTTAGGGTTAGGGTTAGGGTGAGGGTTAGGGTACGGGTTTGGGGAGGGGTTCGGGTAGGGCGTAGGGTATGGGTTAGGGTTAGGGTTAGGGTTAGTGTTAGGGTTAGGGCTCGGTTTAGGGTACGGGTTAGCATTAGGGTACGCGTTAGGGTTAGGTTAGGGGTTAGGGTTAGGGTACGCGATAGGGTGAGGTTAGTTATTAAACCTATCCCACTCTCTATATACCCCTTAGCACGTAAAGGAATATTATTTGGGGGTCCAGCCATGGAGAAGAGTTTAGACACTAGGAGAAGATAAGGAACACACCCATTATCAAGAAATCACATTAGGATTCTCTTTTTAACCTGTTCCTTAAAACACTAGTGCTTAGGAAATCTATTGGAGGCAGAAGCCGTCAAGGGTAGCTTAGGGTTAGGGTGAGGGGTAGGGTACGGCTTAGGGTACGGGTTCAGGGAGGGGTTCGGGTAGGGCGTAGGGTATGGGTTAGGGTTAGGGTTAGGGTTAATGTTAGGGTTAGGGCTCGGTTTAGGGTACGGGTTAAGATTAGGGTATGCGTTAGGGTTAGGGTAGGGGTTAGGGTTAGGGTACGCGTTAGGGTGAGGGTAGTTATTAAACCTATCACACTCTCTAGATACCCCTTAGCACGTAAAGGAATATTATTTGGGGGTCCAGCCATGGAGAAGAGTTTAGACACTAGGAGAAGATAAGGAACACACCCATTATCACGAAATCACTTTAGGATTCTCTTTTTAACCTGTTCCTTAAAACACTAGTGCTTAGGAAATCTATTGAAGGCAGAAGCAGTCAAGGGTAGCTTAGGGTTAGGGTTAGGGTTAGGTTGAGGGTTAGGGTACGGCTTAGGGTACGGGTTCGGGGAGGGGTTCGGGTAGGGCGTAGGGTATGGGTTACGGTTAGGGTTAGGGCTAGTGTTAGGGTTAGGGCTCGGTTTAGGGTACGGGTTAGGATTAGGGTACGCGTTAGTGTTAGGGTAGGGGTTACGGTTAGGGTACGCGATAGGGTGAGGTTAGTTATTAAACCTATCCCACTCTCTAGATACCCCTTAGCACGTAAAGGAATATTATTAGGGGGTCCAGCCATGGAGAAGAGTTTAGACACTAGGAGAAGAAAAGGAACACACCCATTATCAAGAAATCACATTAGGATTCTCTTTTTAACCTGTTCCTTAAAACACTAGTGCTTAGGATGTCTATTGGAGGCAGAAGCAGTCAAGGGTAGCTTAGGGTTAGGGTTAGGGTTAGGGTGAGGGTTAGGGTACGGCTTAGGGTACGGGTTCGGCGAGGGGTTCGGGTAGGGCGTAGGGTATGTGTTACGGTTAGGGTTAGGGCTAGTGTTAGGGTTAGGGCTCTGTTTAGGGTACGGGTTAGGATTAGGGTGCGCGTTAGGGTTAGGGTAGGGGTTAGGGTTAGTGTACGCATTAGGGTGAGGGTAGTTATTAAACCTATCTCACTCTCTAGATACCCCTTAGCACGTAAAGGAATATTATTTTGGGGTCCAGCCATGGAGAAGAGTTTAGACACTAGGAGAAGATAAGGAACACACCCATTATCAAGAAATCACATTAGGATTCTCTTTTTAACCTGTTCCTTAAAACACTAGTGCTTAGGAAATCTATTGGAGGCAGAAGCAGTCAAGGGTAGCTTAGGGTTAGGATTAGGGTTAGGGTTAGGGTGAGGGTTAGGGTACGGCTTAGGGTACGGGTTCGGGGAGGGGTTCGGGTAGGGCGTAGGGTATGGGTTAGGTTTAGGGTTAGGGTTAGGGTTAGGGTTAGGGCTCGGTTTAGGGTACGGGTTAGGATTAGGTTACGCGTTAGGGTTAGGGTACGCGATAGGGTGAGGTTAGTTATTAAACCTATCCCACTCTCTAGATACCCCTTAGCACGTAAAGGAATATTATTTGGGGGTCCAGCCATGGAGAAGAGTTTAGACACTAGGAGAAGATAAGGAACACACCCATTATCAAGAAATCACATTAGGATTCTCTTTTTAACCTGTTCCCTAAAACACTAGTGCTTAGGAAATCTATTGGAGGCAGAAGCAGTCAAGGGTAGCTTAGGGTTAGGGTTAGGGTTACGGTGAGGGTTAGGGTACGGCTTAGGGTACGGGTTCAGGGAGGGTTTCGGGTAGGGCGTAGGGTATGGGTTAGGGTTAGGGTTAGGGTTAGTGTTAGGGTTAGGGCTCGGTTTAGGGTACGTGTTAGGATTAGGGTACGCGTTAGTGTTAGGGTAGGGCTTAGGGTTAGGGTACGCGATAGGGTGAGGTTAGTTATTAAACCTATCCCACTCTCTAGATACCCCTTAGCACGTAAAGGAATATTATTTGGGGGTCCAGCCATGGAGAAGAGTTTAGACACTAGGAGAAGATAAGGAACACACCCATTATCAAGAAATCACATTAGGATTCTCTTTTTAACCTGTTCCTTAAAACACTAGTGCTTAGGAAGTCTATTGGAGGCAGAAGCAGTCAAGGGTAGCTTAGGGTTAGGGTTAGGGTTAGGGTGAGGGTTAGGGTACGGCTTAGGGTACGGGTTCGGGGAGGGGTTCGGGTAGGGCGTAGGGTATGGGTTAGGGTTAGGGTTAGGGCTAGTGTTAGGGTTAGGGCTCGGTTTAGGGTACGGGTTAGGATTAGGGTACGCGTTAGGGTTAGGGTAGGGGTTAGGGTTAGTGTACTCATTAGGGTGAGGGTAGTTATTAAACCTATCCCACTCTCTAGATACCCCTTAGCACGTAAAGCAATATTATATGGGGGTCCAGCCATGGAGAAGAGTTTAGACACTAGGAGAAGATAAGGAACACACCCATTATCAAGAAATCACATTAGGATTCTCTTTTTAACCTGTTCCTTAAAACACTAGTGCTTAGGAAATCTGTTGGAGGCAGAAGCAGTCAAGGGGAGCTTAGGGTTAGGGTTAGGGTTAGGGTACAGCTTAGAGTACGGGTTCGGGTAGGGCGTAGGGTATGGGTTAGGGTTAGGGTTAGGGTTAGTGTTAGGGTTAGGGCTAGGTTTAGGGTACGGGTTAGGATAAGGGTACGCGTTAGGGTTAGGGTAGGGGTTAGGGTTAGGGTACGCGTTAGGGTGAGGGTAGTTATTAAACCTATCCCACTCTCTAGATACCCCTTAGCATGTAAAGGAATATTATTTGGGGGTCCAGCCATGGAGAAGAGTTTAGACACGAGGAGAAGAAAAGGAACACACCCATTATCACGAAATCTCATTACGATTCTCTTTTTAACCTGTTCCTTAAAACACTAGTGCTTAGGAAATCTATTGGAGGCAGAAGCAGTCAAGGGTAGCTTAGGGTTAGGGTTAGGGTTAGGGTGAGGGTTAGGGTACGGCTTAGGGTACGGGTTCGGGGAGGGGTTCGAGTAGGGCGTAGGGGATGGGTTAGGGTTAGGGTTAGGGTTAGTGTTAGGGTTAGGGCTCGGTTTAGGGTACGGGTTAGGATTAGGGTACGCGTTAGTGTTAGGGTAGGGGTTAGGGTTAGGGTACGCGATAGGGTGAGGTTAGTTATTAAACCTATCCCACTCTCTAGATACCCCTTAGCACGTAAAGGAATATTATTTTGGGGTCCAGCCATCGAGAAGAGTTTAGACAGTAGGAGAAGATAAGGAACACACCCATTATCAAGAAATCACATTAGGATTCCCTTTTTAACCTGTTCCTTAAAACACTAGTGCTTAGGAATTCTATTGGAGGCAGAAGCAGTCAAGGGTAGCTTAGGGTTAGGGTTAGGGTTAGGGTGAGGGTTAGGGTACGGCTTAGGGTACGGGTTCGGGGAGGGGTTCGGGTAGGGCGTAGGGTATGGGTTAGGGTTAGGGTTAGGGGTAGTGTTAGGGTTAGGGCTCGGTTTAGGGTACGGGTTAGGATTAGGGTACGCGTTAGGGTTAGGGTAGGGGTTAGGGTTAGTGTACGCATTAGGGTGAGGGTAGTTATTAAACCTATCCCACTCTCTAGATAACCCTTAGCACGTAAAGGAATATTATTTAGGGGTCCAGCCATGGAGAAGAGTTTAGACACTAGGAGAAGATAAGGAACACACCCATTATCAAGAAATCACATTAGGATTCTCATTTTAACCTGTTCCTTAAAACACTAGTGCTTAGGAAATCTATTGGAGGCAGAAGCAGTCAAGGGTAGCTTAGGGTTAGGGTGAGGGTTAGTGTACGGCTTAGTGTACGGGTTCGGGGAGGGGTTCGGGTAGGGAGTAGGGTATGGGTTAGGGTTACGGTTAGGGTTAGGGCTCGGTTTAGGGTTCGGGTTAGGATTAGGGTATGCGTTAGGGTTAGGGTAGGTGTTAGGGTTAGGGTACGCGATAGGGTGAGGTTAGTTATTAAACCTATCCCACTCTCTAGATACCCCTTAGCACGTAAAGGAATATTAATTGGGGGTCCAGCCATTGAGAAGAGTTTAGATACGAGGAGAAGATAAGGAACACACCCATTATCAAGAAATCACATTAGGATTCTCTTTTTAACCTGTTCCTTAAAATACTAGTGCTTAGGAAATCTATTGGAGGCAGAAGCCATCAAGGGTAGCTTAGGGTTAGGGTGAGGATTAGGGTGAGGGGTAGGGTACGGCTTAGGGTACAGGTTCAGGGAGGGGTTAGGGTAGGGCATAGGGTATGGGTTAGGTTTAGGGTTAGGGTTAGTGTTAGGGTTATGTCTCGGTTTAGGGTACGGGTTAGGATTAGGGTACGCGTTAGGGTTAGGGTAGGGGTTAGGGTTAGTGTAGGCGTTAGGGTGAGGGTAGTTATTAAACCTATCACACTCTCTAGATACCCCTTAGCACGTAAAGGAATATTATTTGGGGGTCCAGCCATGGAGAAGAGTTTAGACACGAGGAGAAGATAAGGAACACACCCATTATCAAGAAATCACATTAGGATTCTCTTTTTAACCTGTTCCTTAAAACACTAGTGCTTAGGAAATCTATTGGAGGCAGAAGCAGTCAAGGGTAGCTTAGGGTTAGGGTTAGCGTTAGGGTGAGGGTTAGGGTATGGCTTAGGGTACGGTTTCGGGGAGGGCTTTGTGTAGGGCGTAGGGTATGGGTTAGGGTTAGGGTTAGTGTTAGGGTTAGGGCTCTGTTTGGGGTACGGGTTAGCATTAGGGTACGCGTTAGGGTTAGTGTAGGGGTTAGGGTTAGGGTACGCGTTAGGGTGAGGGTAGTTATTAAACCTATCCCACTCTCTAGATACCACTTAGCACGTAAAGTAATATTATTTGGGGGTCCAGCCATGGAGAAGAGTTTAGACACGAGGAGAAGATAAGGAACACACCCATTATCAAGAAATCACATTAGGATTCTCTTTTTAACCTGTTCCTTAAAACACTAGTGCTTAGGAAATCTATTGGAGGCAGAAGCAGTCAAGGGTAGCTTAGGGTTAGGGTTAGGGTTAGGGTGAGGGTTAGGGTACGGCTTAGGGTACGGGTTCGGCGAGGGGTTCGGGTAGGGCGTAGGGTATGGGTTACGGTTAGGGTTAGGGCTAGTGTTAGGGTTAGGGCTCTGTTTAGGGTACGGGTTAGGATTCGGGTGCGCGTTAGGGTTAGGGTAGGGGTTAGGGTTAGTGTACGCATTAGGGTGAGGGTAGTTATTAAACCTATCTCACTCTCTAGATACCCCTTAGCACGTAAAGGAATATTATTTTGGGGTCCAGCCATGGAGAAGAGTTTAGACACTAGGAGAAGATAAGGAACACACCCATTATCAAGAAATCACATTAGGATTCTCTTTTTAACCTGTTCCTTAAAACACTAGTGCTTAGGAAATCTATTGGAGGCAGAAGCAGTCAAGGGTAGCTTAGGGTTAGGGTTAGGGTTAGGGTTAGGGTGAGGGTTAGGGTACGGCTTAGGGTACGGGTTCGGGGAGGGGTTCGGGTAGGGCGTAGGGTATGGGTTAGGTTTAGGGTTAGGGTTAGGGTTAGGGTTAGGGCTCGGTTTAGGGTACGGGTTAGGATTAGGTTACGCGTTAGGGTTAGGGTACGCGATAGGGTGAGGTTAGTTATTAAACCTATCCCACTCTCTAGATACCCCTTAGCACGTAAAGGAATATTATTTGGGGGTCCAGCCATGGAGAAGAGTTTAGACACTAGGAGAAGATAAGGAACACACCCATTATAAAGAAATCACATTAGGATTCTCTTTTTAACCTGTTCCCTAAAACACTAGTGCTTAGGAAATCTATTGGAGGCAGAAGCAGTCAAGGGAAGCTTAGGGTTAGGGTTAGGGTTACGGTGAGGGTTAGGGTACGGCTTAGGGTACGGGTTCAGGGAGGGTTTCGGGTAGGGCGTAGGGTATGGGTTAGGGTTAGGGTTAGGGTTAGTGTTAGGGTTAGGGCTCGGTTTAGGGTACGTGTTAGGATTAGGGTACGCGTTAGTGTTAGGGTAGGGCTTAGCGTTAGGGTACGCGATAGGGTGAGGTTAGTTATTAAACCTATCCCACTCTCTAGATACCCCTTAGCACGTAAAGGAATATTATTTGGGGGTCCAGCCATGGAGAAGAGTTTAGACACTAGGAGAAGATAAGGAACACACCCATTATCAAGAAATCACATTAGGATTCTCTTTTTAACCTGTTCCTTAAAACACTAGTGCTTAGGAAGTCTATTGGAGGCAGAAGCAGTCAAGGGTAGCTTAGGGTTAGGGTTAGGGTTAGGGTGAGGGTTAGGGTACGGCTTAGGGTACGGGTTCGGGGAGGGGTTCGGGTAGGGCGTAGGGTATGGGTTAGGGTTAGGGTTAGGGCTAGTGTTAGGGTTAGGGCTCGGTTTAGGGTACGGGTTAGGATTAGGGTACGCGTTAGGGTTAGGGTAGGGGTTAGGGTTAGTGTACTCATTAGGGTGAGGGTAGTTATTAAACCTATCCCACTCTCTAGATACCCCTTAGCACGTAAAGCAATATTATATGGGGGTCCAGCCATGGAGAAGAGTTTAGACACTAGGAGAAGATAAGGAACACACCCATTATCAAGAAATCACATTAGGATTCTCTTTTTAACCTGTTCCTTAAAACACTAGTGCTTAGGAAATCTGTTGGAGGCAGAAGCACTCAAGGGGAGCTTAGGGTTAGGGTTAGGGTTAGGGTACAGCTTAGAGTACGGGTTCGGGTAGGGCGTAGGGTATGGGTTAGGGTTAGGGTTAGGGTTAGTGTTAGGGTTAGGGCTCGGTTTAGGGTACGGGTTAGGATAAGGGTACGCGTTAGGGTTAGGGTAGGGGTTAGGGTTAGGGTACGCGTTAGGGTGAGGGTAGTTATTAAACCTATCCCACTCTCTAGATACCCCTTAGCATGTAAAGGAATATTATTTGTGGGTCCAGCCATGGAGAAGAGTTTAGACACGAGGAGAAGAAAAGGAACACACCCATTATCACGAAATCTCATTACGATTCTCTTTTTAACCTGTTCCTTAAAACACTAGTGCTTAGGAAATCTATTGGAGGCAGAAGCAGTCAAGGGTAGCTTAGGGTTAGGGTTAGGGTTAGGGTGAGGGTTAGGGTACGGCTTAGGGTACGGGTTCGGGGAGGGGTTCGAGTAGGGCGTAGGGGATGGGTTAGGGTTAGGGTTAGGGTTAGTGTTAGGGTTAGGGCTCGGTTTAGGGTACGGGTTAGGATTAGGGTACGCGTTAGTGTTAGGGTAGGGGTTAGGGTTAGGGTACGCGATAGGGTGAGGTTAGTTATTAAACCTATCCCACTCTCTAGATACCCCTTAGCACGTAAAGGAATATTATTTTGGGGTCCAGCCATCGAGAAGAGTTTAGACAGTAGGAGAAGATAAGGAACACACCCATTATCAAGAAATCACATTAGGATTCCCTTTTTAACCTGTTCCTTAAAACACTAGTGCTTAGGAATTCTATTGGAGGCAGAAGCAGTCAAGGGTAGCTTAGGGTTAGGGTTAGGGTTAGGGTGAGGTTTAGGGTACGGCTTAGGGTACGGGTTCGGGGAGGGGTTCGGGTAGGGCGTAGGGTATGGGTTAGGGTTAGGGTTAGGGGTAGTGTTAGGGTTAGGGCTCGGTTTAGGGTACGGGTTAGGATTAGGGTACGCGTTAGGGTTAGGGTAGGGGTTAGGGTTAGTGTACGCATTAGGGTGAGGGTAGTTATTAAACCTATCCCACTCTCTAGATAACCCTTAGCACGTAAAGGAATATTATTTAGGGGTCCAGCCATGGAGAAGAGTTTAGACACTAGGAGAAGATAAGGAACACACCCATTATCAAGAAATCACATTAGGATTCTCATTTTAACCTGTTCCTTAAAACACTAGTGCTTAGGAAATCTATTGGAGGCAGAAGCAGTCAAGGGTAGCTTAGGGTTAGGGTGAGGATTAGGGTGAGGGGTAGGGTACGGCTTAGGGTACAGGTTCAGGGAGGGGTTCGGGTAGGGCATAGGGTATGGGTTAGGTTTAGGGTTAGGGTTAGTGTTAGGGTTATGTCTCGGTTTAGGGTACGGGTTAGGATTAGGGTACGCGTTAGGGTTAGGGTAGGGGTTAGGGTTAGTGTAGGCGTTAGGGTGAGGGTAGTTATTAAACCTATCACACTCTCTAGATACCCCTTAGCACGTAAAGGAATATTATTTAGGGGTCCAGCCATGGAGAAGAGTTTAGACACGAGGAGAAGATAAGGAACACACCCATTATCAAGAAATCACATTAGGATTCTCTTTTTAACCTGTTCCTTAAAACACTAGTGCTTAGGAAATCTATTGGAGGCAGAAGCAGTCAAGGGTAGCTTAGGGTTAGGGTTAGCGTTAGGGTGAGGGTTAGGGTATGGCTTAGGGTACGGTTTCGGGGAGGGCTTTGTGTAGGGCGTAGGGTATGGGTTAGGGTTAGGGTTAGTGTTAGGGTTAGGGCTCTGTTTGGGGTACGGGTTAGCATTAGGGTACGCGTTAGGGTTAGTGTAGGGGTTAGGGTTAGGGTACGCGTTAGGGTGAGGGTAGTTATTAAACCTATCCCACTCTCTAGATACCACTTAGCACGTAAAGTAATATTATTTGGGGGTCCAGCCATGGAGAAGAGTTTAGACACGAGGAGAAGATAAGGAACACACCCATTATCAAGAAATCACATTAGGATTCTCTTTTTAACCTGTTCCTTAAAACACTAGTGCTTAGGAAATCTATTCGAGGCAGAAGCAGTCAAGGGTAGCTTAGGGTTAGGGTTAGGGTTAGGGTGAGGGTTAGGGTACGGCTTAGGGTACGGGTTCAGGGAGGGGTTCGGGTAGGGCGTAGGGTATGGGTTAGGGTTAGGGTTAGGGTTAGGGTTAGGACTCGGTTTAGGGTACGGGTTAGGATTAGGGTACGCGTTAGGGTTAGGGTTGGGGTTAGGGTTAGTGTACGCATTAGGGTGAGGATAGTTATTAAACCTATCCCACTCTCTAGATACCCCTTAGCACGTAAAGGAATATTATTTGGGGGTCCAGCCATGGAGAAGAGTTCAGACACTAGGAGAAGATAAGGAACACACCCATTATCAAGAAATCACATTAGGATTCTCTTTTTAACCTGTTCCTTAAAACACTAGTGCTTAGGAAATCTATTGGAGGCAGAAGCAGTCAAGGGTAGCTTAGGGTTAGGGTTAGGGTTAGGGTACAGCTTAGGGTACGGGTTCGGTTAGGGCTTAG
Source organism: Balaenoptera acutorostrata (assembly GCF_949987535.1). Taxonomy (NCBI): domain Eukaryota; kingdom Metazoa; phylum Chordata; class Mammalia; order Artiodactyla; family Balaenopteridae; genus Balaenoptera; species Balaenoptera acutorostrata. The sequence goes on from NW_026646583.1 coordinate 10,547, forward strand.
GGTATGGGTTAGGGTTAGGGTTAGGGTTAGTGTTAGGGTTAGGGCTCGGTTTAGGGTACGGGTTAGGATTAGGGTAGGCGTTAGGGTTAGGGTAGGGGTTAGGGTTAGGGTACGCATTAGGGTGAGGGTAGTTATTAAACCTATCCCACTCTCTAGATACCCCTTAGCATGTAAAGGAATATTATTTGGGGGTCCAGCCATGGAGAAGAGTTTAGACACGAGGAGAAGATAAGGAACACACCCATTATGAAGAAATCTCATTACGATTCTCTTTTTAACCTGTTCCTTAAAACACTAGTGCTTAGGAAATCTATTGGAGGCAGAAGCAGTCAAGGGTAGCTTAGGGTTAGGGTTAGGGTTAGGGTGAGGGTTAGGGTACGGCTTAGGGTACGGGTTCGGGGAGGGGTTCTGGTAGGGCGTAGGGTATGGGTTAGGGTTAGGGTTAGGGCTAGTGTTAGGGTTAGGGCTCGGTTTAGGGTACGGGTTAGGATTAGGGTACGCGTTAGGGTTAGGGTAGGGGTTAGGGTTAGTGTACACTTTAGGGTGAGGGTAGTTATTAAACCTATCCCACTCTCTAGATACCCCTTAGCACGTAAAGGAATATTATTTGGGGGTCCAGCCATGGAGAAGAGTTTAGACACTAGGAGAAGATAAGGAACACACCCATTATCAAGAAATCACATTAGGATTCTCTTTTTAACCTGTTCCTTAAAACACTAGTGCTTAGGAAATCTATTGGAGGCAGAAGCAGTCAAGGGTAGCTTAGGGTTAGGGTTAGGGTTAGTGTACGGCTTAGTGTACGGGTTCGGGGAGGGGTTCGGGTAGGGAGTAGGGTATGGGTTAGGGTTAGGGTTAGGGTTAGGGCTCGGTTTAGGGTACGGGTTAGGATTAGGATACGCGTTAAGGTTAGGGTAGGGGTTAGGGTTAGTGTAGGCGTTAGGGTGAGGGTAGTTATTAAACCTATCACACTCTCTAGATACCCCTTAGCACGTAAAGGAATATTATTTGGGGGTCCAGCCATGGAGAAGAGTTTAGACACGAGGAGACGATAAGGAACACACCCATTATCAAGAAATCACATTAGGATTCTCTTTTTAACCTGTTCCTTAAAACACTAGTGCTTAGGATGTCTATTGGAGGCAGAAGCAGTCAAGGGTAGCTTAGGGTTAAGGTTAGGGTTAGGGTGAGGGTTAGGGTAAGGCTTAGGGTACGGGTTCGGGGAGGGGTTCGGGTAGGGCGTAGGGTATGGGTTACGGTTAGGGTTAGGGCTAGTGTTAGGGTTAGGGCTCGGTTTAGGGTACGGGTTAGGATTAGGGTGCGCGTTAGGGTTAGGGTAGGGGTTAGGGTTAGAGTACGCATTAGGGTGAGGGTATTTGTTAAACCTATCCCACTCTCTAGATACCCCTTAGCACGTAAAGGAATATTATTTTGGGGTCCAGCCATGGAGAAGAGTTTAGACACTAGGAGAAGATAAGGAACACACCCATTATCAAGAAATCACATTAGGATTCTCTTTTTAACCTGTTCCTTAAAACACTAGTGCTTAGGAAATCTATTGGAGGCAGAAGCAGTCAAGGGTAGCTTAGGGTTAGGGTTAGGGTTAGGGTGAGGGTTAGGGTACGGCTTAGGGTACGGGTTCGGGGAGGGGTTCGGGTAGGGCGTAGGGTATGGGTTAGGGTTAGGGTTAGGGTTAGGGTTAGGGTTAGGGCTCGGTTTAGGGTACGGGTTAGGATTAGGGTACGCGTTAGGGTTAGGGTAGGGGTTAGGGTTAGGGTACGCGATAGGGTGAGGTTAGTTATTAAACCTATCCCACTCTCTAGATAACCCTTAGCACGTAAAGGAATATTATTTGGGAGTCCAGCCATGGAGAAGAGTTTAGACACTAGGAGAAGATAAGGAACACACCCATTATCACGAAATCACATTAGGATTCTCTTTTTAATCTGTTCCTTAAAACACTAGTGCTTAGGAAATCTATTGGAGGCAGAAGCAGTCAAGGGTAGCTTAGGGTTAGGGTTAAGATTACGGTGAGGGGTAGGGTACGGCTTAGGGTACGGGTTCGGGGAGGGGTTCGGGTAGGGCGTAGGGTATGGGTTAGGGTTAGGGTTAGTGTTAGGGTTAGGGCTCGGTTTAGGGTACGGGTTAGGATTAGGGTACGCGTTAGGGTTAGGGTAGGGGTTAGGGTTAGTGTACGCGTTAGGGTGAGGGTAGTTATTAAACCTATCCCACTCTCTAGATACCCCTTAGCACGTAAAGGAATATTATTTGGGGGTCCAGCCATGGAGAAGAGTTTAGACACGAGGATAAGATAAGGAACACACCCATTATCAAGAAATCACATTAGGATTCTCTTTTTAACCTGTTTCTTAAAACACTAGTGCTTAGGAAATCTATTGGACGCAGAAGCAGTCAAGGGTAGCTTAGGGTTAGGGTTAGTGTTAGGGTGAGGGTTAGGGTACGGGTTTGGGGAGGGGTTCGGGTAGGGCGTAGGGTATGGGTTAGGGTTAGGGTTAGTGTTAGGGTTAGGGCTCGGTTTAGGGTACGGGTTAGGATTAGGGTACGCGTTAGTGTTAGGGTAGGGGTTAGGGTTAGGTTACTCGATAGGGTGAGGTTAGTTATTAAACCTATCCCACTCTCTAGTTACCCCTTAGCACGTAAAGGAATATTATTTGGGGGTCCAGCCATGGAGAAGAGTTTAGACACTAGGAGAAGATAAGGAACACACCCATTATCAAGAAATCACATTAGGATTCTCTTTTTAACCTGTTCCTTAAAACACTAGTGCTTATGAAATCTATTGGAGGCAGAAGCCGTCAAGGGTAGCTTAGGGTTAGGGTTAGGGTTAGGGTGAGGGGTAGGGTACGGCTTAGGGTACGGGTTCAGGGAGGGGTTCGGGTAGGGCGTAGGGTATGTGTTAGGGTTAGGGTTAGGGTTAATGTTAGGGTTAGGGCTCGGTTTAGGGTACGGGTTAAGATCAGAGTATTCGTTAGGGTTAGGGTAGGGGTTAGGGTTAGGGTACGCGTTAGGGTGTGGGTAGTTATTAAACCTATTACACTCTCTAGATACCCCTTAGCACGTAAAGGAATATTATTTGGGGGTCCAGCCATGGAGAAGAGTTTAGACACTAGGAGAAGATAAGGAACACACCCATTATCACGAAATCACATTAGGATTCTCTTTTTAACCTGTTCCTTAAAACACTAGTGCTTAGGAAATCTATTGGAGGCAGAAGCAGTCAAGGGTAGCTTAGGGTTAGGGTTAGGGTTAGGGTGAGGGTTAGGGTACGGCTTAGGGTACGGGTTCGGGGAGGGGTTCGGGTAGGGCGTAGGGTATGGGTTACGGTTAGGGTTAGGGCTAGTGTTAGGGTTAGGGCTCGGTTTAGCTTACGGGTTAGGATTAGGGTACGCGTTAGTGTTAGGGTAGGGGTTACGGTTAGGGTACGCGATAGGGTGAGGTTAGTTATTAAACCTATCCCACTCTCTAGATACCCCTTAGCACGTAAAGGAATATTATTAGGGGGTCCAGCCATGGAGAAGAGTTTAGACACTAGGAGAAGATAAGGAACACACCCATTATCAAGAAATCACATTAGGATTCTCTTTTTAACCTGTTCCTTAAAACACTAGTGCTTAGGAAATCTATTGGAGGCAGAAGCAGTCAAGGGTAGCTTAGGGTTAGGGTTAGGGTTAGGGTGAGGGTTAGGGTTTGGCTTAGGATACGGGTTCGGGGAGGGGTTCGGGTAGGGCGTAGGGTATGGGTTAGGGTTAGGGTTAGGGTTAGGGTTAGGGCTCGGTTTAGGGTACGGGTTAGGATTAGGGTACGCGTTAGGGTTAGGGTAGGGGTTAGGGTTAGGGTACGCGTTAGGGTGAGGGTAGTTATTAAACCTATCCCACTCTCTAGATACCCCTTAGCATGTAAAGGAATATTATTTGGGGGTCCAGCCATGGAGAAGAGTTTAGACACGAGGAGAAGATAAGGAACACACCCATTATCAAGAAATCTCATTACGATTCTCTTTTTAACCTGTTCCTTAAAACACTAGTGCTTAGGAAATCTATTGGAGGCAGAAGCAGTCAAGGGTAGCTTAGGGTTAGGGTTAGGGTTAGGGTGAGGGGTAGGGTACGGCTTAGGGTACGGGTTCAGGGAGGGGTTCGGGTAGGGCGTAGGGTATGTGTTAGGGTTAGGGTTAGGGTTAATGTTAGGGTTAGGGCTCGGTTTAGGGTACGGGTTAAGATCAGAGTATTCGTTAGGGTTAGGGTAGGGGTTACGGTTAGGGTACGCGATAGGGTGAGGTTAGTTATTAAACCTATCCCACTCTCTAGATACCCCTTAGCACGTAAAGGAATATTATTTTGGGGTCCAGCCATGGAGAAGAGTTTAGACACTAGGAGAAGATAAGGAACACACCCATTATCAAGAAATCACATTAGGATTCCCTTTTTAACCTGTTCCTTAAAACACTAGTGCTTAGGAATTCTATTGGAGGCAGAAGCAGTCAAGGGTACCTTAGGGTTAGGGTTAGGGTTAGGGTGAGGGTTAGGGTAAGGCTTAGGGTACGGGTTCGGGGAGGGGTTCTGGTAGGGCGTAGGGTATGGGTTAGGGTTAGGGTTAGGGCTAGTGTTAGGGTTAGGGCTCGGTTTAGGGTACGGGTTAGGATTAGGGTACGCGTTAGGGTTAGGGTAGGGGTTAGGGTTAGTGTACGCTTTAGGGTGAGGGGAGTTATTAAACCTATCCCACTCTCTAGATACCCCTTAGCACGTAAAGGAATATTATTTGGGGGTCCAGCCATGGAGAAGAGTTTAGACACTAGGAGAAGATAAGGAACACACCCATTATCAAGAAATCACATTAGGATTCTCTTTTTAACCTGTTCCTTAAAACACTAGTGCTTAGGAAATCTATTGGAGGCAGAAGCAGTCAAGGGTAGCTTAGGGTTAGGGTTAGGGTTAGTGTACGGCTTAGTGTACGGGTTCGGGGAGGGGTTCGGGTAGGGAGTAGGGTATGGGTTAGGGTTAGGGTTAGGGTTAGGGCTCGGTTTAGGGTACGGGTTAGGATTAGGATACGCGTTAAGGTTAGGGTAGGGGTTAGGGTTAGTGTAGGCGTTAGGGTGAGGGTAGTTATTAAACCTATCACACTCTCTAGATACCCCTTAGCACGTAAAGGAATATTATTTGGGGGTCCAGCCATGGAGAAGAGTTTAGACACGAGGAGAAGATAAGGAAAACACCCATTATCAAGAAATCACATTAGGATTCTCTTTTTAACCTGTTCCTTAAAACACTAGTGCTTAGGAAATCTACTGGAGGCAGAAGCAGTCAAGGGTAGCTTAGGGTTAGGGTTAGGGTTAGGGTGAGGGTTAGGGTACGGCTTAGGGTACGGGTTCGGGGAGGGGTTCGGGTAGGGCGTAGGGTATGGGTTAGGGTTAGGGTTAGGGTTAGTGTTAGGGTTAGGGCTCGGTTTAGGGTACGGGTTAGGATTAGGGTACGCGTTAGTGTTAGGGTAGGGGTTAGGCTTAGGGTACGCGATAGGGTGAGGTTAGTTATTAAACCTATCCCACTCTCTAGATACCCCTTAGCACGTAAAGGAATATTATTAGGGGGTCCAGCCATGGAGAAGAGTTTAGACACTAGGAGAAGATAAGGAACACACCCATTATCACGAAATCACATTAGGATTCTCTTTTTAACCTGTTCCTTAAAACACTAGTGCGTAGGAAATCTATTGGAGGCAGAAGCAGTCAAGGGTAGCTTAGGGTTAGGGTTAGGGTTAGGGTGAGGGTTAGGGTACGGCTTAGGGTACGGGTTCGGGGAGGGGTTCGGGTAGGGCGTAGGGTATGTGTTAGGGTTAGGGTTAGTGTTAATGTTAGGGTTAGGGCTCGGTTTAGGGTACGGGTTAAGATCAGAGTATTCGTTAGGGTTAGGGTAGGGGTTAGGGTTAGGGTACGCGTTAGGGTGTGGGTAGTTATTAAACCTATCACACTCTCTAGATACCCCTTAGCACGTAAAGGAATATTATTTGGGGGTCCAGCCATGGAGAAGAGTTTAGACACTAGGAGAAGATAAGGAACACACCCATTATCACGAAATCACATTAGGATTCTCTTTTTAACCTGTTCCTTAAAACACTAGTGCGTAGGAAATCTATTGGAGGCAGAAGCAGTCAAGGGTAGCTTAGGGTTAGGGTTAGGGTTAGGGTGAGGGTTAGGGTACGGCTTAGGGTACGGGTTCGGGGAGGGGTTCGGGTAGGGCGTAGGGTATGGGTTACGGTTAGGGTTAGGGCTAGTGTTAGGGTTAGGGCTCGGTTTAGGTTACGGGTTAGTATTAGGGTACGCGTTAGTGTTAGGGTAGGGGTTACGGTTAGGGTACGCGATAGGGTGAGGTTAGTTATTAAACCTATCCCACTCTCTAGATACCCCTTAGCACGTAAAGGAATATTATTAGGGGGTCCAGCAATGGAGAAGAGTTTAGACACTAGGAGAAGATAAGGAACACACCCATTATCAAGAAATCACATTAGGATTCTCTTTTTAACCTGTTCCTTAAAACACTAGTGCTTAGGAAATCTATTGGAGGCAGAAGCAGTCAAGGGTAGCTTAGGGTTAGGGTTAGGGTTAGGGTGAGGGTTACGGTTTGGCTTAGGATACGGGTTCGGGGAGGGGTTCGGGTAGGGCGTAGGGTATGGGTTAGGGTTAGGGTTAGGGTTAGGGTTAGGGCTCGGTTTAGGGTACGGGTTAGGATTAGGGTACGCGTTAGGGTTAGGGTAGGGGTTAGGGTTAGGGTACGCGATAGGGTGAGGTTAGTTATTAAACCTATCCCACTCTCTAGATACCCCTTAGCACGTAAAGGAATATTAATTGGGGGTCCAGCCATGGAGAAGAGTTTAGACACGAGGAGAAGATAAGGAACACACCCATTATCAAGAAATCACATTAGGATTCTTTTTTTAACCTGTTCCTTAAAACACTAGTGCTTAGGAAATCTATTGGAGGCAGAAGCCGTCAAGGGTAGCTTAGGGTTAGGGTTAGGATTAGGGTGAGGGGTAGGGTACGGCTTAGGGTACAGGTTCAGGGAGGGGTTCGGGTAGGGCGTAGGGTATGGGTTAGGTTTAGGGTTAGGGTTAGTGTTAGGGTTAGGGCTCGGTTTAGGGTACCGGTTAGGATTAGGATACGCGTTAAGGTTAGGGTAGGGGTTAGGGTTAGTGTAGGCGTTAGGGTGAGGGTAGTTATTAAACCTATCACACTCTCTAGATACCCCTTAGCACGTAAAGGAATATTATTTGGGGGTCCAGCCATGGAGAAGAGTTTAGACACGAGGAGAAGATAAGGAACACACCCATTATCAAGAAATCACATTAGGATTCTCTTTTTAACCTGTTCCTTAAAACACTAGTGCTTAGGAAATCTACTGGAGGCAGAAGCAGTCAAGCGTAGCTTAGGGTTAGGGGTAGGGTTAGGGTGAGGGTTAGGGTACGGCTTAGGGTACGGGTTCGGGGAGGGGTTCGGGTAGGGCGTAGGGTATGGGTTAGGGTTAGGGTTAGGGTTAGTGTTAGGGTTAGGGCTCGGTTTAGGGTACGGGTTAGGATTAGGGTACGCGTTAGTGTTAGGGTAGGGGTTAGGCTTAGGGTACGCGATAGGGTGAGGTTAGTTATTAAACCTATCCCACTCTCTAGATACCCCTTAGCACGTAAAGGAATATTATTAGGGGGTCCAGCCATGGAGAAGAGTTTAGACACTAGGAGAAGATAAGGAACACACCCATTATCAAGAAATCACATTAGGATTCTCTTTTTAACCTGTTCCTTAAAACACTAGTGCTTAGGATGTCTATTGGAGGCAGAAGCAGTCAAGGGTAGCTTAGGGTTAGGGTTAGGGTTAGGGTGAGGGTTAGGGTAAGGCTTAGGGTACGGGTTCGGGGAGGGGTTCGGGTAGGGCGTAGGGTATGGGTTACGGTTAGGGTTAGGGCTAGTGTTAGGGTTAGGGCTCGGTTTAGGGTACGGGTTAGGATTAGGGTGCGCGTTAGGGTTAGGGTAGGGGTTAGGGTTAGAGTACGCATTAGGGTGAGGGTAGTTGTTAAACCTATCCCACTCTCTAGATACCCCTTAGCACGTAAAGGAATATTATTTGGGGGTCCAGCCATGGAGAAGAGTTTAGACACTAGGAGAAGATAAGGAACACACCCATTATCACGAAATCACATTAGGATTCTCTTTTTAACCTGTTCCTTAAAACACTAGTGCTTAGGAAATCTATTGGAGGCAGAAGCAGTCAAGGGTAGCTTAGGGTTAGGGTTAAGATTACGGTGAGGGGTAGGGTACGGCTTAGGGTACGGGTTCGGGGAGGGGTTCGGGTAGGGCGTAGGGTATGGGTTAGGGTTAGGGTTAGTGTTAGGGTTAGGGCTCGGTTTAGGGTACGGGTTAGGATTAGGGTACGCGTTAGGGTTAGGGTAGGGGTTAGGGTTAGTGTACGCGTTAGGGTGAGGGTAGTTATTAAACCTATCCCACTCTATAGATACCCCTTAGCACGTAAAGGAATATTATTTGGGGGTCCAGCCATGGAGAAGAGTTTAGACACGAGGAGAAGATAAGGAACACACCCATTATCAAGAAATCACATTAGGATTCTCTTTTTAACCTGTTTCTTAAAACACTAGTGCTTAGGAAATCTATTGGACGCAGAAGCAGTCAAGGGTAGCTTAGGGTTAGGGTTAGTGTTAGGGTGAGGGTTAGGGTACGGGTTTGGGGAGGGGTTCGGGTAGGGCGTAGGGTATGGGTTAGGGTTAGCGTTAGTGTTAGGGTTAGGGCTCGGTTTAGGTTACGGGTTAGGATTAGGGTACGCGTTAGTGTTAGGGTAGGGGTTACGGTTAGGGTACGCGATAGGGTGAGGTTAGTTATTAAACCTATCCCACTCTCTAGATACCCCTTAGCACGTAAAGGAATATTATTAGGGGGTCCAGCCATGGAGAAGACTTTAGACACTAGGAGAAGATAAGGAACACACCCATTATCAAGAAATCACATTAGGATTCTCTTTTTAACCTGTTCCTTAAAACACTAGTGCTTAGGAAATCTATTGGAGGCAGAAGCAGTCAAGGGTAGCTTAGGGTTAGGGTTAGGGTTAGGGTGAGGGTTAGGGTTTGGCTTAGGATACGGGTTCGGGGAGGGGTTCGGGTAGGGCGTAGGGTATGGGTTAGGGTTAGGGTTAGGGTTAGGGTTAGGGCTCGGTTTAGGGTACGGGTTAGGATTAGGGTACGCGTTAGGGTTAGGGTAGGGGTTAGGGTTAGGGTACGCGATATGGTGAGGTTAGTTATTAAACCTATCCCACTCTCTAGATACCCCTTAGCACGTAAAGGAATATTATTTGGGGGTCCAGCCATGGAGAAGAGTTTAGACACGAGGAGAAGATAAGGAACACACCCATTATCAAGAAATCACATTAGGATTCTTTTTTTAACCTGTTCCTTAAAACACTAGTGCTTAGGAAATCTATTGGAGGCAGAAGCCGTCAAGGGTAGCTTAGGGTTAGGGTTAGGATTAGGGTGAGGGGTAGGGTACGGCTTAGGGTACAGGTTCAGGGAGGGGTTCGGGTAGGGCGTAGGGTATGGGTTAGGTTTAGGGTTAGGGTTAGTGTTAGGGTTAGGGCTCGGTTTAGGGTACCGGTTAGGATTAGGATACGCGTTAAGGTTAGGGTAGGGGTTAGGGTTAGTGTAGGCGTTAGGGTGAGGGTAGTTATTAAACCTATCACACTCTCTAGATACCCCTTAGCACGTAAAGGAATATTATTTGGGGGTCCAGCCATGGAGAAGAGTTTAGACACGAGGAGAAGATAAGGAAAACACCCATTATCAAGAAATCACATTAGGATTCTCTTTTTAACCTGTTCCTTAAAACACTAGTGCTTAGGAAATCTACTGGAGGCAGAAGCAGTCAAGCGTAGCTTAGGGTTAGGGGTAGGGTTAGGGTGAGGGTTAGGGTACGGCTTAGGGTACGGGTTCGGGGAGGGGTTCGGGTAGGGCGTAGGGTATGGGTTAGGGTTAGGGTTAGGGTTAGTGTTAGGGTTAGGGCTCGGTTTAGGGTACGGGTTAGGATTAGGGTACGCGTTAGTGTTAGGGTAGGGGTTAGGCTTAGGGTACGCGATAGGGTGAGGTTAGTTATTAAACCTATCCCACTCTCTAGATACCCCTTAGCACGTAAAGGAATATTATTAGGGGGTCCAGCCATGGAGAAGAGTTTAGACACTAGGAGAAGATAAGGAACACACCCATTATCAAGAAATCACATTAGGATTCTCTTTTTAACCTGTTCCTTAAAACACTAGTGCTTAGGATGTCTATTGGAGGCAGAAGCAGTCAAGGGTAGCTTAGGGTTAGGGTTAGGGTTAGGGTGAGGGTTAGGGTAAGGCTTAGGGTACGGGTTCGGGGAGGGGTTCGGGTAGGGCGTAGGGTATGGGTTACGGTTAGGGTTAGGGCTAGTGTTAGGGTTAGGGCTCGGTTTAGGGTACGGGTTAGGATTAGGGTGCGCGTTAGGGTTAGGGTAGGGGTTAGGGTTAGAGTACGCATTAGGGTGAGGGTAGTTGTTAAACCTATCCCACTCTCTAGATACCCCTTAGCACGTAAAGGAATATTATTTGGGGGTCCAGCCATGGAGAAGAGTTTAGACACTAGGAGAAGATAAGGAACACACCCATTATCACGAAATCACATTAGGATTCTCTTTTTAACCTGTTCCTTAATACACTAGTGCTTAGGAAATCTATTGGAGGCAGAAGCAGTCAAGGGTAGCTTAGGGTTAGGGTTAAGATTACGGTGAGGGGTAGGGTACGGCTTAGGGTACGGGTTCGGGGAGGGGTTCGGGTAGGGCGTAGGGTATGGGTTAGGGTTAGGGTTAGTGTTAGGGTTAGGGCTCGGTTTAGGGTACGGGTTAGGATTAGGGTACGCGTTAGGGTTAGGGTAGGGGTTAGGGTTAGTGTACGCGTTAGGGTGAGGGTAGTTATTAAACCTATCCCACTCTCTAGATACCCCTTAGCACGTAAAGGAATATTATTTGGGGGTCCAGCCATGGAGAAGAGTTTAGACACGAGGAGAAGATAAGGAACACACCCATTATCAAGAAATCACATTAGGATTCTCTTTTTAACCTGTTTCTTAAAACACTAGTGCTTAGGAAATCTATTGGACGCAGAAGCAGTCAAGGGTAGCTTAGGGTTAGGGTTAGTGTTAGGGTGAGGGTTAGGGTACGGGTTTGGGGAGGGGTTCGGGTAGGGCGTAGGGTATGGGTTAGGGTTAGCGTTAGTGTTAGGGTTAGGGCTCGGTTTAGGGTACGGGTTAGGATTAGGGTACGCGTTAGTGTTAGGGTAGGGGTTAGGGTTAGGTTACTCGATAGGGTGAGGTTAGTTATTAAACCTATCCCACTCTCTAGTTACCCCTTAGCACGTAAAGGAATATTATTTGGGGGTCCAGCCATGGAGAAGAGTTTAGACACTAGGAGAAGATAAGGAACACACCCATTATCAAGAAATCACATTAGGATTCTCTTTTTAACCTGTTCCTTAAAACACTAGTGCTTATGAAATCTATTGGAGGCAGAAGCCGTCAAGGGTAGCTTAGGGTTAGGGTTAGGGTTAGGGTGAGGGGTAGGGTACGGCTTAGGGTACGGGTTCAGGGAGGGGTTCGGGTAGGGCGTAGGGTATGTGTTAGGGTTAGGGTTAGGGTTAATGTTAGGGTTAGGGCTCGGTTTAGGGTACGGGTTAAGATCAGAGTATTCGTTAGGGTTAGGGTAGGGGTTAGGGTTAGGGTACGCGTTAGGGTGTGGGTAGTTATTAAACCTATCACACTCTCTAGATACCCCTTAGCACGTAAAGGAATATTATTTGGGGGTCCAGCCATGGAGAAGAGTTTAGACACTAGGAGAAGATAAGGAACACACCCATTATCACGAAATCACATTAGGATTCTCTTTTTAACCTGTTCCTTAAAACACTAGTGCGTAGGAAATCTATTGGAGGCAGAAGCAGTCAAGGGTAGCTTAGGGTTAGGGTTAGGGTTAGGGTGAGGGTTAGGGTACGGCTTAGGGTACGGGTTCGGGGAGGGGTTCGGGTAGGGCGTAGGGTATGGGTTACGGTTAGGGTTAGGGCTAGTGTTAGGGTTAGGGCTCGGTTTAGGTTACGGGTTAGGATTAGGGTACGCGTTAGTGTTAGGGTAGGGGTTACGGTTAGGGTACGCGATAGGGTGAGGTTAGTTATTAAACCTATCCCACTCTCTAGATACCCCTTAGCACGTGAAGGAATATTATTAGGGGGTCCAGCCATGGAGAAGACTTTAGACACTAGGAGAAGATAAGGAACACACCCATTATCAAGAAATCACATTAGGATTCTCTTTTTAACCTGTTCCTTAAAACACTAGTGCTTAGGAAATCTATTGGAGGCAGAAGCAGTCAAGGGTAGCTTAGGGTTAGGGTTAGGGTTAGGGTGAGGGTTAGGGTTTGGCTTAGGATACGGGTTCGGGGAGGGGTTCGGGTAGGGCGTAGGGTATGGGTTAGGGTTAGGGTTAGGGTTAGGGTTAGGGCTCGGTTTAGGGTACGGGTTAGGATTAGGGTACGCGTTAGGGTTAGGGTAGGGGTTAGGGTTAGGGTACGCGATAGGCTGAGGTTAGTTATTAAACCTATCCCACTCTCTAGATACCCCTTAGCACGTAAAGGAATATTAATTGGGGGTCCAGCCATGGAGAAGAGTTTAGACACGAGGAGAAGATAAGGAACACACCCATTATCAAGAAATCACATTAGGATTCTTTTTTTAACCTGTTCCTTAAAACACTAGTGCTTAGGAAATCTATTGGAGGCAGAAGCCGTCAAGGGTAGCTTAGGGTTAGGGTTAGGATTAGGGTGAGGGGTAGGGTACGGCTTAGGGTACAGGTTCAGGGAGGGGTTCGGGTAGGGCGTAGGGTATGGGTTAGGTTTAGGGTTAGGGTTAGTGTTAGGGTTAGGGCTCGGTTTAGGGTACCGGTTAGGATTAGGATACGCGTTAAGGTTAGGGTAGGGGTTAGGGTTAGTGTAGGCGTTAGGGTGAGGGTATTTATTAAACCTATCACACTCTCTAGATACCCCTTAGCACGTAAAGGAATATTATTTGGGGGTCCAGCCATGGAGAAGAGTTTAGACACGAGGAGAAGATAAGGAAAACACCCATTATCAAGAAATCACATTAGGATTCTCTTTTTAACCTGTTCCTTAAAACACTAGTGCTTAGGAAATCTACTGGAGGCAGAAGCAGTCAAGCGTAGCTTAGGGTTAGGGGTAGGGTTAGGGTGAGGGTTAGGGTACGGCTTATGGTACGGGTTCGGGGAGGGGTTCGGGTAGGGCGTAGGGTATGGGTTAGGGTTAGGGTTAGGGTTAGTGTTAGGGTTAGGGCTCGGTTTAGGGTACGGGTTAGGATTAGGGTACGCGTTAGTGTTAGGGTAGGGGTTAGGCTTAGGGTACGCGATAGGGTGAGGTTAGTTATTAAACCTATCCCACTCTCTAGATACCCCTTAGCACGTAAAGGAATATTATTAGGGGGTCCAGCCATGGAGAAGAGTTTAGACACTAGGAGAAGATAAGGAACACACCCATTATCAAGAAATCACATTAGGATTCTCTTTTTAACCTGTTCCTTAAAACACTAGTGCTTAGGATGTCTATTGGAGGCAGAAGCATTCAAGGGTAGCTTAGGGTTAGGGTTAGGGTTAGGGTGAGGGTTAGGGTAAGGCTTAGGGTACGGGTTCGGGGAGGGGTTCGGGTAGGGCGTAGGGTATGGGTTACGGTTAAGGTTAGGGCTAGTGTTAGGGTTAGGGCTCGGTTTAGGGTACGGGTTAGGATTAGGGTGCGCGTTAGGGTTAGGGTAGGGGTTAGGGTTAGAGTACGCATTAGGGTGAGGGTAGTTGTTAAACCTATCCCACTCTCTAGATACCCCAGAGCACGTAAAGGAATATTATTTTGGGGTCCAGCCATGGAGAAGAGTTTAGACACTAGGAGAAGATAAGGAACACACCCATTATCAAGAAATCACATTAGGATTCTCTTTTTAACCTTTTCCTTAAAACACTAGTGCTTAGGAAATCTATTGGAGGCAGAAGCAGTCAAGGGTAGCTTAGGGTTAGGGTTAGGGTTAGGGTGAGGGTTAGGGTACGGCTTAGGGTACGGGTTCGGGGAGGGGTTCGGGTAGGGCGTAGGGTATGGGTTAGGGTTAGGGTTAGGGTTAGTGTTAGGGTTAGGGCTCGGTTTAGGGTATGGGTTAGGATTAAGGTACGCGTTAGGGTTAGGGTAGGGGTTAGGGTTAGGGTACGCGATAGGGTGAGGTTAGTTATTAAACCTATCCCACTCTCTAGATACCCCTTAGCACGTAAAGGAATATTAATTGGGGGTCCAGCCATGGAGAAGAGTTTAGACACGAGGAGAAGATAAGGAACACACCCATTATCAAGAAATCACATTAGGATTCTCTTTTTAACCTGTTCCTTAAAACACTAGTGCTTAGGAAATCTATTGGATGCAGAAGACGTCAAGGGTAGCTTAGGGTTAGGGTTAGGGTTAGGGTGAGGGTTAGGGTACGGCTTAGGGTACGGGTTCGGCGAGGGGTTAGTGTTAGGGTTAGGGCTCGGTTTAGGGTACGGGTTAGGATTAGGGTACGCGTTAGTGTTAGGGTAGCGGTTAGGCTTAGGGTACGCGATAGGGTGAGGTTAGTTATTAAACCTATCCCACTCTCTAGATACCCCTTAGCACGTAAAGGAATATTATTAGGGGGTCCAGCCATGGAGAAGAGTTTAGACACTAGGAGAAGATAAGGAACACACCCATTATCAAGAAATCACATTAGGATTCTCTTTTTAACCTGTTCCTTAAAACACTAGTGCTTAGGATGTCTATTGGAGGCAGAAGCAGTCAAGGGTAGCTTAGGGTTAGGGTTAGGGTTAGGGTGAGGGTTAGGGTAAGGCTTAGGGTACGGGTTCGGGGAGGGGTTCGGGTAGGGCGTAGGGTATGGGTTACGGTTAGGGTTAGGGCTAGTGTTAGGGTTAGGGCTCGGTTTAGGGTACGGGTTAGGATTAGGGTGCGCGTTAGGGTTAGGGTAGGGGTTAGGGTTAGAGTACGCATTAGGGTGAGGGTAGTTGTTAAACCTATCCCACTCTCTAGATACCCCTTAGCACGTAAAGGAATATTATTTTGGGGTCCAGCCATGGAGAAGATTTTAGACACTAGGAGAAGATAAGGAACACACCCATTATCAAGAAATCACATTAGGATTCTCTTTTTAACCTGTTCCTTAAAACACTAGTGCTTAGGAAATCTATTGGAGGCAGAAGCAGTCAAGGGTAGCTTAGGGTTAGGGTTAGGGTTAGGGTGAGGGTTAGGGTACGGCTTAGGGTACGGGTTCGGGGAGGGGTTCGGGTAGGGCGTAGGGTATGGGTTAGGGTTAGGGTTAGGGTTAGGGTTAGGGTTAGGGCTCGGTTTAGGGTACGGGTTAGGATTAGGGTACGCGTTAGGGTTAGGGTAGGGGTTAGGGTTAGGGTACGCGATAGGGTGAGGTTAGTTATTAAACCTATCCCACTCTCTAGATAACCCTTAGCACGTAAAGGAATATTATTTGGGGGTCCAGCCATGGAGAAGAGTTTAGACACTAGGAGAAGATAAGGAACACACCCATTATCACGAAATCACATTAGGATTCTCTTTTTAACCTGTTCCTTAAAACACTAGTGCTTAGGAAATCTATTGGAGGCAGAAGCAGTCAAGGGTAGCTTAGGGTTCGGGTTAAGATTACGGTGAGGGGTAGGGTACGGCTTAGGGTACGGGTTCGGGGAGGGGTTCGGGTAGGGCGTAGGGTATGGGTTAGGGTTAGGGTTAGTGTTAGGGTTAGGGCTCGGTTTAGGGTACGGGTTAGGATTAGGGTACGCGTTAGGGTTAGGGTAGGGGTTAGGGTTAGTGTACGCGTTAGGGTGAGGGTAGTTATTAAACCTATCCCACTCTCTAGATACCCCTTAGCACGTAAAGGTATATTATTTGGGGGTCCAGCCATGGAGAAGAGTTTAGACACGAGGAGAAGATAAGGAACACACCCATTATCAAGAAATCACATTAGGATTCTCTTTTTAACCTGTTTCTTAAAACACTAGTGCTTAGGAAATCTATTGGACGCAGAAGCAGTCAAGGGTAGCTTAGGGTTAGGGTTAGTGTTAGGGTGAGGGTTAGGGTACGGGTTTGGGGAGGGGTTCGGGTAGGGCGTAGGTTATGGTTTAGGGTTAGGGTTAGTGTTAGGGTTAGGGCTCGGTTTAGGGTACGGGTTAGGATTAGGGTACGCGTTAGTGTTAGGGTAGGGGTTAGGGTTAGGTTACTCGATAGGGTGAGGTTAGTTATTAAACCTATCCCACTCTCTAGTTACCCCTTAGCACGTAAAGGAATATTATTTGGGGGTCCAGCCATGGAGAAGAGTTTAGACACTAGGAGAAGATAAGGAACACACCCATTATCAAGAAATCACATTAGGATTCTCTTTTTAACCTGTTCCTTAAAACACTAGTGCTTATGAAATCTATTGGTGGCAGAAGCCGTCAAGGGTAGCTTAGGGTTAGGGTTAGGGTTAGGGTGAGGGGTAGGGTACGGCTTAGGGTACGGGTTCAGGGGGGGGTTCGGGTAGGGCGTAGGGTATGTGTTAGGGTTAGGGTTAGGGTTAGGGTTAGGGTTAGGGCTCGGTTTAGGGTACGGGTTAAGATCAGAGTATTCGTTAGGGTTAGGGTAGGGGTTAGGGTTAGGGTACGCGTTAGGGTGTGGGTAGTTATTAAACCTATCACACTCTCTAGATACCCCTTAGCACGTAAAGGAATATTATTTGGGGGTCCAGCCATGGAGAAGAGTTTAGACACTAGGAGAAGATAAGGAACACACCCATTATCACGAAATCACATTAGGATTCTCTTTTTAACCTGTTCCTTAAAACACTAGTGCTTAGGAAATCTATTGGAGGCAGAAGCAGTCAAGGGTAGCTTAGGGTTAGGGTTAGGGTTAGGGTGAGGGTTAGGGTACGGCTTAGGGTACGGGTTCGGGGAGGGGTTCGGGTAGGGCGTAGGGTATGGGTTACGGTTAGGGTTAGGGCTAGTGTTAGGGTTAGGGCTCGGTTTAGGTTACGGGTTAGGATTAGGGTACGCGTTAGTGTTAGGGTAGGGGTTACGGTTAGGGTACGCGATAGGGTGAGGTTAGTTATTAAACCTATCCCACTCTCTAGATACCCCTTAGCACGTAAAGGAATATTATTAGGGGGTCCAGCCATGGAGAAGAGTTTAGACACTAGGAGAAGATAAGGAAAACACCCATTATCAAGAAATCACATTAGGATTCTCTTTTTAACCTGTTCCTTAAAACACTAGTGCTTAGGAAATCTATTGGAGGCAGAAGCAGTCAAGGGTAGCTTAGGGTTAGGGTTAGGGTTAGGGTGAGGGTTAGGGTTTGGCTTAGGATACGGGTTCGGGGAGGGGTTCGGGTAGGGCGTAGGGTATGGGTTAGGGTTAGGGTTAGGGTTAGGGTTAGGGCTCGGTTTAGGGTACGGGTTAGGATTAGGGTACGCGTTAGGGTTAGGGTAGGGGTTAGGGTTAGGGTACGCGACAGGGTGAGGTTAGTTATTAAACCTATCCCACTCTCTAGATACCCCTTAGCACGTAAAGGAATATTAATTGGGGGTCCAGCCATGGAGAAGAGTTTAGACACGAGGAGAAGATAAGGAACACACCCATTATCAAGAAATCACATTAGGATTCTCTTTTTAACCTGTTCCTTAAAACACTAGTGCTTAGGAAATCTATTGGAGGCAGAAGCCGTCAAGGGTAGCTTAGGGTTAGGGTTAGGATTAGGGTGAGGGGTAGGGTACGGTTTAGGGTACAGGTTCAGGGAGGGGTTCGGGTAGGGCGTAGGGTATGGGTTAGGTTTAGGGTTAGGGTTAGTGTTAGGGTTAGGGCTCGGTTTAGGGTACGGGTTAGGATTAGGATACGCGTTAAGGTTAGGGTAGGGGTTAGGGTTAGTGTAGGCGTTAGGGTGAGGGTAGTTATTAAACCTATCACACTCTCTAGATACCCCTTAGCACGTAAAGGAATATTATTTGGGGTCCAGCCATGGAGAAGAGTTTAGACACGAGGAGAAGATAAGGAAAACACCCATTATCAAGAAATCACATTAGGATTCTCTTTTTAACCTGTTCCTTAAAACACTAGTGCTTAGGAAATCTACTGGAGGCAGAAGCAGTCAAGCGTAGCTTAGGGTTAGGTGTAGGGTTAGGGTGAGGGTTAGGGTACGGCTTAGGGTACGGGTTCGGGGAGGGGTTCGGGTAGGGCGTAGGGTATGGGTTAGGGTTAGGGTCAGGGTTAGTGTTAGGGTTAGGGCTCGGTTTAGGGTACGGGTTAGGATTAGGGTACGCGTTAGTGTTAGGGTAGGGGTTAGGCTTAGGGTACGCGATAGGGTGAGGTTAGTTATTAAACCTATCCCACTCTCTAGATACCCCTTAGCACGTAAAGGAATATTATTAGGGGGTCCAGCCATGGAGAAGAGTTTAGACACTAGGAGAAGATAAGGAACACACCCATTATCAAGAAATCACATTAGGATTCTCTTTTTAACCTGTTCCTTAAAACACTAGTGCTTAGGATGTCTATTGGAGGCAGAAGCAGTCAAGGGTAGCTTAGGGTTAGGGTTAGGGTTAGGGTGAGGGTTAGGGTAAGGCTTAGGGTACGGGTTCGGGGAGGGTTTCGGGTAGGGCGTAGGGTATGGGTTACGGTTAGGGTTAGGGCTAGTGTTAGGGTTAGGGCTCGGTTTACGGTACGGGTTAGGATTAGGGTGCGCGTTAGGGTTAGGGTAGGGGTTAGGGTTAGAGTACGCATTAGGGTGAGGGTAGTTGTTAAACCTATCCCACTCTCTAGATACCCCAGAGCACGTAAAGGAATATTATTTTGGGGTCCAGCCATGGAGAAGAGTTTAGACACTAGGAGAAGATAAGGAACACACCCATTATCAAGAAATCACATTAGGATTCTCTTTTTAACCTGTTCCTTAAAACACTAGTGCTTAGGAAATCTATTGGAGGCAGAAGCAGTCAAGGGTAGCTTAGGGTTAGGGTTAGGGTTAGGGTGAGGGTTAGGGTACGGCTTAGGGTACGGGTTCGGGGAGGGGTTCGGGTAGGGCGTAGGGTATGGGTTAGGGTTAGGGTTAGGGTTAGGGTTAGGGCTCGGTTTAGGGTACGGGTTAGGATTAGGGTACGCGTTAGGGTTAGGGTAGGGGTTAGGGTTAGGGTACGCGATAGGGTGAGGTTAGTTATTAAACCTATCCCACTCTCTAGTTAACCCTTAGCACGTAAAGGAATATTATTTGGGGGTCCAGCCATGGAGAAGAGTTTAGACACTAGGAGAAGATAAGGAACACACCCATTATCACGAAATCACATTAGGATTCTCTTTTTAACCTGTTCCTTAAAACACTAGTGCTTAGGAAATCTATTGGACGCAGAAGCAGTCAAGGGTAGCTTAGGGTTAGGGTTAGTGTTAGGGTGAGGGTTAGGGTACGGTTTTGGGGAGGGGTTCGGGTAGGGCGTAGGGTATGGGTTAGGGTTAGGGTTAGGGTTAGTGTTAGGGTTAGGGCTCGGTTTAGGGTACGGGTTAGGATTAGGGTACGCGTTAGGGTTAGGGTAGGGGTTAGGGTTAGGTTACTCGATAGGGTGAGGTTAGTTATTAAACCTATCCCACTCTCTAGATACCCCTTAGCACGTAAAGGAATATTATTTGGGGGTCCAGCCATGGAGAAGAGTTTAGACACTAGGAGAAGATAAGGAACACACCCATTATCAAGAAATCACATTAGGATTCTCTTTTTAACCTGTTCCTTAAAACACTAGTGCTTTTGAAATCTTTTGGAGGCAGAAGCCGTGAAGGGTAGCTTAGGGTTAGGGTTAGGGTTAGGGTGAGGGGTAGGGTACGGCTTCGGTACGGGTTCAGGGAGGGGTTCGGGTAGGGCGTAGGGTATGTGTTAGGGTTAGGGTTAGGGTTAATGTTAGGGTTAGGGCTCGGTTTAGGGTACGGGTTAGGATTAGTGTACGCGTTAGGGTTAGGGTAGGAGTTAGGGTTAGGGTACGCGTTAGGGTGAGGGTAGTTATTAAACCTATCCCACTCTCTAGATACCCCTTAGCATGTAAAGGAATATTATTTGGGGGTCCAGCCATGGAGAAGAGTTTAGACACGAGGAGAAGATAAGGAACACACCCATTATCAAGAAATCTCATTAGGATTCTCTTTTTAACCTGTTCCTTAAAACACTAGTGCTTAGGAAATCTATTGGAGGCAGAAGCAGTCAAGGGTAGCTTAGGGTTAGGGTTAGGGTTAGGGTGAGGGTTAGGGTACGGCTTAGGGTACGGGTTCGGGGAGGGGTTCGGGTAGGGCGTAGGGTATGGGTTAGGGTTAGGGTTAGGGTTAGTGTTAGGGTTAGGGCTCGGTTTAGGGTACGGGTTAGGATTAGGGTACGCGTTAGTGTTAGGGTAGGGGTTAGGGTTAGGTTACGCGATAGGGTGAGGGTAGTTATTAAACCTATCCCACTCTCTAGATGCCCCTTAGCACGTAAAGGAATATTATTTGGGGGTCCAGCCATGGAGAAGAGTTTAGACACTAGGAGAAGATAAGGAACACACCCATTATCAAGAAATCACATTAGGATTCTCTTTTTAACCTGTTCCTTAAAACACTAGTGCTTAGGAAGTCTATTGGAGGCAGAAGCAGTCAAGGGTAGCTTAGGGTAAGGGTTAGGGTTAGGGTGAGGGTTAGGGTTCGGCTTAGGGTACGGGTTCGGGGAGGGGTTCGGGTAGGGCGTAGGTTATGGGTTAGCGTTAGGGTTAGGGCTAGTGTTAGGTTTAGGGCTCGGTTTAGGGTACGGGTTAGGATTAGGGTGCGCGTTAGGGTTAGGGTAGGGGTTACGGTTAGGGTACGCGATAGGGTGAGGTTAGTTATTAAACCTATCCCACTCTCTAGATACCCCTTAGCACGTAAAGGAATATTATTTGGGGTTCCAGCCATGGAGAAGAGTTTAGACACTAGCAGAAAATAAGGAACACACCCATTATCAAGAAATCACATTATGATTCTCTTTTTAACCTGTTCCTTAAAACACTAGTGCTTAAGAAATCTATTGGAGGCAGAAGCAGTCAAGGGTAGCTTAGGGTTAGGGTTAGGGTTAGGGTGAGGGTTAGGGTACGGCTTAGGGTCTGGGTTCGGGGAGGGGTTCGGGTAGGGCGTAGGGTATGGGTTAGGGTTAGGGTTAGGGCTAGTGTTAGGGTTAGGGCTCGGTTTAGGGTACGGGTTAGGATTAGGGTACGCATTAGGGTTAGGGTAGGGGTTAGGGTTAGTGTACGCATTAGGGTGAGGGTAGTTATTAAACCTATCCCACTCTCTAGATACCCCTTAGCACGTAAAGGAATATTATTTGGGGGACCAGCCATGGAGAAGAGTTTTGACACGAGGAGAAGATAAGGAACACACCCATTACCAAGAAATCACATTAGGATTCTCTTTTTAACCTGTTCCTTAAAACACTAGTGCTTAGGAAATCTATTGGAGGCAGAAGCCGTCAAGGGTAGCTTAGGGTTAGGGTTAGGTTTAGGGTGAGGGGTAGGGTACGGCTTAGTGTACGGGTTCAGGGAGGGGTTCGGGTAGGGCGTAGGGTATGGGTTAGGGTTAGGGTTAGGGTTAGTGTTAGGGTTAGGGCTCAGTTTAGCGTACGGGTTAAGATTAGGGTACGCGTTAGGTTTAGGGTAGGGGTTAGGGTTAGGGTACGCGTTAGGGTGAGGGTAGTTATTAAACCTATCCCACTCTCTAGATACCCCTTAGCACGTAAAGGAATATTATTTGGGGGTCCAGCCATGGAGAAGAGTTTAGACACTAGAAGAAGATAAGGAACACACCCATTATCTCGAAATCACATTAGGATTATCTTTTTAACCTGTTCCTTAAAACACTAGTGCTTAGGAAATCTATTGGAGGCAGAAGCAGTCAAGGGTAGCTTAGGGTTAGGGTTAGGGTTAGGGTGAGGGTTAGGGTACGGCTTAGGGTACGGGTTCGGGGAGGGGTTCGGGTAGGGCGTAGGGTATGGGTTAGGGTTAGGGTTAGGGCTAGTGTTAGGGTTAGGGCTCGGTTTAGGGTACGGGTTAGGATTAGGGTACGCATTAGGGTTAGGGTAGGGGTTAGGGTTAGTGTACGCATTAGGGTGAGGGTAGTTATTAAACCTATCCCACTCTCTAGATACCCCTTAGCACGTAAAGGAATATTATTTGGGGGTCCAGCCATGGAGAAGAGTTTAGACACTAGAAGAAGATAAGGAACACACCCATTATCTCGAAATCACATTAGGATTATCTTTTTAACCTGTTCCTTAAAACACTAGTGCTTAGGAAATCTATTGGAGGCAGAAGCAGTCAAGGGTAGCTTAGGGTTAGGGTTAGGGTTAGGGTACAGCTTAGGGTACGGGTTCGGGTAGGGCGTAGGGTATGGGTTAGGGTTAGGGTTAGGGTTAGTGTTAGGGTTAGGGCTCGGTTTAGGGTTCGGGTTAGGATTAGGGTACGTGTTAGGGTTAGGGTAGGGGTTAGGGTTAGGGTACGCGATAGGGTGAGGTTAGTTATTAAACCTATCCCACTCTCTAGATACCCCTTAGCACGTAAAGGAATATTAATTGGGGGTCCAGCCATGGAGAAGAGTTTAGACACGAGGAGAAGATAAGGAACACACCCATTATCAAGAAATCACATTAGGATTCTCTTTTTAACCTGTTCCTTAAAACACTAGTGCTTAGGAAATCTATTGGAGGCAGAAGCAGTCAAGGGTAGCTTAGGGTTAGGGTTAGGGTTAGGGTGAGGGTTAGGGTACGGCTTAGGGTACGGGTTCGGGGAGGGGTTCGGGTAGGGCGTAGGGTATGGTTTAGGGTTAGGGTTAGGGTTAGTGTTAGGGTTAGGGCTCGGTTTAGGGTACGGGTTAGGATTAGGGTACGCGTTAGGGTTAGGGTAGGGGTTAGGGTTAGGGTACGCGTTAGGGTTAGGGTAGGGGTTAGGGTTAGGGTACGCGTTAGGGTGAGGGTAGTTATTAAACCTATCACACTCTCTAGATACACCTTAGCACGTAAAGGAATATTCTTTGGGGGTACAGCCATGGAGAAGAGTTTAGACACGAGGAGAATATAAGGAACACACCCATTATCAAGAAATCACATTAGGATTCTCTTTTTAACCTGTTCCTTAAAACACTAGTGCTTAGGAAATCTATTGGAGGCAGAAGCCGTCAAGGGTAGCTTAGGGTTAGGGTTAGGGTTAGGGTGAGGGTTAGGGTACGGCTTAGGGTACGGGTTCGGGGAGGGGTTCGGGTAGGGCGTAGGGTATGGGTTAGGGTTAGGGTTAGTGTTAGGGTTAGGGCTCGGTTTAGGGTACGGTTTAGGATTAGGGTACGCGTTAGGGTTAGGGTAGGGGTTAGGGTTAGGGTACGCGATAGGGTGAGGTTAGTTATTAAACCTATCCCACTCTCTAGATACCCCTTAGCACGTAAAGGAATATTATTTGGGGGTCCATCCATGGAGAAGAATTTAGACACGAGGAGAAGATAAGGAACACACCCATTATCAAGAAATCACATTAGGATTCACTTTTTAACCTGTTCCTTAAAACACTAGTGCTTAGGAAGTCTATTGGAGGCAGAAGCAGTCAAGGGTAGGTTAGGGTTAGCGTTAGGGTTAGGGTGAGGGTTAGGGTACGGCTTAGGGTCCGGGTTCGGGGAGGGGTTCGGTAGGGCGTAGGGTATGGGTTAGGGTTAGGGTTAGGGCTAGTGTTAGGGTTAGGGCTCGGTTTAGGGTACGGGTTAGGATTAGGGTACGCGTTAGTGTTAGGGTAGGGGTTAGGGTTAGGTTACGCGATAGGGTGAGGGTAGTTATTAAACCTATCCCACTCTCTAGATGCCCCTTAGCACGTAAAGGAATATTATTTGGGGGTCCAGCCATGGAGAAGAGTTTAGACACTAGGAGAAGATAAGGAACACACCCATTATCAAGAAATCACATTAGGATTCTCTTTTTAACCTGTTCCTTAAAACACTAGTGCTTAGGAAGTCTATTGGAGGCAGAAGCAGTCAAGGGTAGCTTAGGGTAAGGGTTAGGGTTAGGGTGAGGGTTAGGGTTCGGCTTAGGGTACGGGTTCGGGGAGGGGTTCGGGTAGGGCGTAGGTTATGGGTTAGCGTTAGGGTTAGGGCTAGTGTTAGGTTTAGGGCTCGGTTTAGGGTACGGGTTAGGATTAGGGTGCGCGTTAGGGTTAGGGTAGGGGTTACGGTTAGGGTACGCGATAGGGTGAGGTTAGTTATTAAACCTATCCCACTCTCTAGATACCCCTTAGCACGTAAAGGAATATTATTTGGGGTTCCAGCCATGGAGAAGAGTTTAGACACTAGCAGAAAATAAGGAACACACCCATTATCAAGAAATCACATTAGGATTCTCTTTTTAACCTGTTCCTTAAAACACTAGTGCTTAGGAAATCTATTGGAGGCAGAAGCAGTCAAGGGTAGCTTAGGGTTAGGGTTAGGGTTAGGGTGAGGGTTAGGGTACGGCTTAGGGTACGGGTTCGGGGAGGGGTTCGGGTAGGGCGTAGGGTATGGGTTAGGGTTAGGGTTAGGGTTAGGGTTAGGGCTCGGTTTAGGGTACGGGTTAGGATTAGGGTACGCGTTAGGGTTAGGGTAGGGGTTAGGGTTAGGGTACGCGATAGGGTGAGGTTAGTTATTAAACCTATCCCACTCTCTAGTTAACCCTTAGCACGTAAAGGAATATTATTTGGGGGTCCAGCCATGGAGAAGAGTTTAGACACTAGGAGAAGATAAGGAACACACCCATTATCACGAAATCACATTAGGATTCTCTTTTTAACCTGTTCCTTAAAACACTAGTGCTTAGGAAATCTATTGGACGCAGAAGCAGTCAAGGGTAGCTTAGGGTTAGGGTTAGTGTTAGGGTGAGGGTTAGGGTACGGTTTTGGGGAGGGGTTCGGGTAGGGCGTAGGGTATGGGTTAGGGTTAGGGTTAGGGTTAGTGTTAGGGTTAGGGCTCGGTTTAGGGTACGGGTTAGGATTAGTGTACGCGTTAGGGTTAGGGTAGGGGTTAGGGTTAGGTTACTCGATAGGGTGAGGTTAGTTATTAAACCTATCCCACTCTCTAGATACCCCTTAGCACGTAAAGGAATATTATTTGGGGGTCCAGCCATGGAGAAGAGTTTAGACACTAGGAGAAGATAAGGAACACACCCATTATCAAGAAATCACATTAGGATTCTCTTTTTAACCTGTTCCTTAAAACACTAGTGCTTATGAAATCTTTTGGAGGCAGAAGCCGTGAAGGGTAGCTTAGGGTTAGGGTTAGGGTTAGGGTGAGGGGTAGGGTACGGCTTCGGTACGGGTTCAGGGAGGGGTTCGGGTAGGGCGTAGGGTATGTGTTAGGGTTAGGGTTAGGGTTAATGTTAGGGTTAGGGCTCGGTTTAGGGTACGGGTTAGGATTAGTGTACGCGTTAGGGTTAGGGTAGGAGTTAGGGTTAGGGTACGCGTTAGGGTGAGGGTAGTTATTAAACCTATCCCACTCTCTAGATACCCCTTAGCATGTAAAGGAATATTATTTGGGGGTCCAGCCATGGAGAAGAGTTTAGACACGAGGAGAAGATAAGGAACACACCCATTATCAAGAAATCTCATTAGGATTCTCTTTTTAACCTGTTCCTTAAAACACTAGTGCTTAGGAAATCTATTGGAGGCAGAAGCAGTCAAGGGTAGCTTAGGGTTAGGGTTAGGGTTAGGGTGAGGGTTAGGGTACGGCTTAGGGTACGGGTTCGGGGAGGGGTTCGGGTAGGGCGTAGGGTATGGGTTAGGGTTAGGGTTAGGGTTAGTGTTAGGGTTAGGGCTCGGTTTAGGGTACGGGTTAGGATTAGGGTACGCGTTAGTGTTAGGGTAGGGGTTAGGGTTAGGTTACGCGATAGGGTGAGGGTAGTTATTAAACCTATCCCACTCTCTAGATGCCCCTTAGCACGTAAAGGAATATTATTTGGGGGTCCAGCCATGGAGAAGAGTTTAGACACTAGGAGAAGATAAGGAACACACCCATTATCAAGAAATCACATTAGGATTCTCTTTTTAACCTGTTCCTTAAAACACTAGTGCTTAGGAAGTCTATTGGAGGCAGAAGCAGTCAAGGGTAGCTTAGGGTAAGGGTTAGGGTTAGGGTGAGGGTTAGGGTTCGGCTTAGGGTACGGGTTCGGGGAGGGGTTCGGGTAGGGCGTAGGTTATGGGTTAGCGTTAGGGTTAGGGCTAGTGTTAGGTTTAGGGCTCGGTTTAGGGTACGGGTTAGGATTAGGGTGCGCGTTAGGGTTAGGGTAGGGGTTACGGTTAGGGTACGCGATAGGGTGAGGTTAGTTATTAAACCTATCCCACTCTCTAGATACCCCTTAGCACGTAAAGGAATATTATTTGGGGTTCCAGCCATGGAGAAGAGTTTAGACACTAGCAGAAAATAAGGAACACACCCATTATCAAGAAATCACATTATGATTCTCTTTTTAACCTGTTCCTTAAAACACTAGTGCTTAAGAAATCTATTGGAGGCAGAAGCAGTCAAGGGTAGCTTAGGGTTAGGGTTAGGGTTAGGGTGAGGGTTAGGGTACGGCTTAGGGTCTGGGTTCGGGGAGGGGTTCGGGTAGGGCGTAGGGTATGGGTTAGGGTTAGGGTTAGGGCTAGTGTTAGGGTTAGGGCTCGGTTTAGGGTACGGGTTAGGATTAGGGTACGCATTAGGGTTAGGGTAGGGGTTAGGGTTAGTGTACGCATTAGGGTGAGGGTAGTTATTAAACCTATCCCACTCTCTAGATACCCCTTAGCACGTAAAGGAATATTATTTGGGGGACCAGCCATGGAGAAGAGTTTTGACACGAGGAGAAGATAAGGAACACACCCATTACCAAGAAATCACATTAGGATTCTCTTTTTAACCTGTTCCTTAAAACACTAGTGCTTAGGAAATCTATTGGAGGCAGAAGCCGTCAAGGGTAGCTTAGGGTTAGGGTTAGGTTTAGGGTGAGGGGTAGGGTACGGCTTAGTGTACGGGTTCAGGGAGGGGTTCGGGTAGGGCGTAGGGTATGGGTTAGGGTTAGGGTTAGGGTTAGTGTTAGGGTTAGGGCTCAGTTTAGCGTACGGGTTAAGATTAGGGTACGCGTTAGGTTTAGGGTAGGGGTTAGGGTTAGGGTACGCGTTAGGGTGAGGGTAGTTATTAAACCTATCCCACTCTCTAGATACCCCTTAGCACGTAAAGGAATATTATTTGGGGGTCCAGCCATGGAGAAGAGTTTAGACACTAGAAGAAGATAAGGAACACACCCATTATCTCGAAATCACATTAGGATTATCTTTTTAACCTGTTCCTTAAAACACTAGTGCTTAGGAAATCTATTGGAGGCAGAAGCAGTCAAGGGTAGCTTAGGGTTAGGGTTAGGGTTAGGGTACAGCTTAGGGTACGGGTTCGGGTAGGGCGTAGGGTATGGGTTAGGGTTAGGGTTAGGGTTAGTGTTAGGGTTAGGGCTCGGTTTAGGGTTCGGGTTAGGATTAGGGTACGTGTTAGGGTTAGGGTAGGGGTTAGGGTTAGGGTACGCGATAGGGTGAGGTTAGTTATTAAACCTATCCCACTCTCTAGATACCCCTTAGCACGTAAAGGAATATTAATTGGGGGTCCAGCCATGGAGAAGAGTTTAGACACGAGGAGAAGATAAGGAACACACCCATTATCAAGAAATCACATTAGGATTCTCTTTTTAACCTGTTCCTTAAAACACTAGTGCTTAGGAAATCTATTGGAGGCAGAAGCAGTCAAGGGTAGCTTAGGGTTAGGGTTAGGGTTAGGGTGAGGGTTAGGGTACGGCTTAGGGTACGGGTTCGGGGAGGGGTTCGGGTAGGGCGTAGGGTATGGTTTAGGGTTAGGGTTAGGGTTAGTGTTAGGGTTAGGGCTCGGTTTAGGGTACGGGTTAGGATTAGGGTACGCGTTAGGGTTAGGGTAGGGGTTAGGGTTAGGGTACGCGTTAGGGTTAGGGTAGGGGTTAGGGTTAGGGTACGCGTTAGGGTGAGGGTAGTTATTAAACCTATCACACTCTCTAGATACACCTTAGCACGTAAAGGAATATTCTTTGGGGGTACAGCCATGGAGAAGAGTTTAGACACGAGGAGAATATAAGGAACACACCCATTATCAAGAAATCACATTAGGATTCTCTTTTTAACCTGTTCCTTAAAACACTAGTGCTTAGGAAATCTATTGGAGGCAGAAGCCGTCAAGGGTAGCTTAGGGTTAGGGTTAGGGTTAGGGTGAGGGTTAGGGTACGGCTTAGGGTACGGGTTCGGGGAGGGGTTCGGGTAGGGCGTAGGGTATGGGTTAGGGTTAGGGTTAGTGTTAGGGTTAGGGCTCGGTTTAGGGTACGGTTTAGGATTAGGGTACGCGTTAGGGTTAGGGTAGGGGTTAGGGTTAGGGTACGCGATAGGGTGAGGTTAGTTATTAAACCTATCCCACTCTCTAGATACCCCTTAGCACGTAAAGGAATATTATTTGGGGGTCCATCCATGGAGAAGAATTTAGACACGAGGAGAAGATAAGGAACACACCCATTATCAAGAAACCACATTAGGATTCACTTTTTAACCTGTTCCTTAAAACACTAGTGCTTAGGAAGTCTATTGGAGGCAGAAGCAGTCAAGGGTAGGTTAGGGTTAGCGTTAGGGTTAGGGTGAGGGTTAGGGTACGGCTTAGGGTCCGGGTTCGGGGAGGGGTTCGGTAGGGCGTAGGGTATGGGTTAGGGTTAGGGTTAGGGCTAGTGTTAGGGTTAGGGCTCGGTTTAGGGTACGGGTTAGGATTAGGGTACGCGTTAGTGTTAGGGTAGGGGTTAGGGTTAGGTTACGCGATAGGGTGAGGGTAGTTATTAAACCTATCCCACTCTCTAGATGCCCCTTAGCACGTAAAGGAATATTATTTGGGGGTCCAGCCATGGAGAAGAGTTTAGACACTAGGAGAAGATAAGGAACACACCCATTATCAAGAAATCACATTAGGATTCTCTTTTTAACCTGTTCCTTAAAACACTAGTGCTTAGGAAGTCTATTGGAGGCAGAAGCAGTCAAGGGTAGCTTAGGGTAAGGGTTAGGGTTAGGGTGAGGGTTAGGGTTCGGCTTAGGGTACGGGTTCGGGGAGGGGTTCGGGTAGGGCGTAGGTTATGGGTTAGCGTTAGGGTTAGGGCTAGTGTTAGGTTTAGGGCTCGGTTTAGGGTACGGGTTAGGATTAGGGTGCGCGTTAGGGTTAGGGTAGGGGTTACGGTTAGGGTACGCGATAGGGTGAGGTTAGTTATTAAACCTATCCCACTCTCTAGATACCCCTTAGCACGTAAAGGAATATTATTTGGGGTTCCAGCCATGGAGAAGAGTTTAGACACTAGCAGAAAATAAGGAACACACCCATTATCAAGAAATCACATTATGATTCTCTTTTTAACCTGTTCCTTAAAACACTAGTGCTTAAGAAATCTATTGGAGGCAGAAGCAGTCAAGGGTAGCTTAGGGTTAGGGTTAGGGTTAGGGTGAGGGTTAGGGTACGGCTTAGGGTCTGGGTTCGGGGAGGGGTTCGGGTAGGGCGTAGGGTATGGGTTAGGGTTAGGGTTAGGGCTAGTGTTAGGGTTAGGGCTCGGTTTAGGGTACGGGTTAGGATTAGGGTACGCATTAGGGTTAGGGTAGGGGTTAGGGTTAGTGTACGCATTAGGGTGAGGGTAGTTATTAAACCTATCCCACTCTCTAGATACCCCTTAGCACGTAAAGGAATATTATTTGGGGGACCAGCCATGGAGAAGAGTTTAGACACGAGGAGAAGATAAGGAACACACCCATTACCAAGAAATCACATTAGGATTCTCTTTTTAACCTGTTCCTTAAAACACTAGTGCTTAGGAAATCTATTGGAGGCAGAAGCCGTCAAGGGTAGCTTAGGGTTAGGGTTAGGTTTAGGGTGAGGGGTAGGGTACGGCTTAGTGTACGGGTTCAGGGAGGGGTTCGGGTAGGGCGTAGGGTATGGGTTAGGGTTAGGGTTAGGGTTAGTGTTAGGGTTAGGGCTCAGTTTAGCGTACGGGTTAAGATTAGGGTACGCGTTAGGTTTAGGGTAGGGGTTAGGGTTAGGGTACGCGTTAGGGTGAGGGTAGTTATTAAACCTATCCCACTCTCTAGATACCCCTTAGCACGTAAAGGAATATTATTTGGGGGTCCAGCCATGGAGAAGAGTTTAGACACTAGAAGAAGATAAGGAACACACCCATTATCTCGAAATCACATTAGGATTATCTTTTTAACCTGTTCCTTAAAACACTAGTGCTTAGGAAATCTATTGGAGGCAGAAGCAGTCAAGGGTAGCTTAGGGTTAGGGTTAGGGTTAGGGTGAGGGTTAGGGTACGGCTTAGGGTACGGGTTCGGGGAGGGGTTCGGGTAGGGCGTAGGGTATGGGTTAGGGTTAGGGTTAGGGCTAGTGTTAGGGTTAGGGCTCGGTTTAGGGTACGGGTTAGGATTAGGGTACGCATTAGGGTTAGGGTAGGGGTTAGGGTTAGTGTACGCATTAGGGTGAGGGTAGTTATTAAACCTATCCCACTCTCTAGATACCCCTTAGCACGTAAAGGAATATTATTTGGGGGTCCAGCCATGGAGAAGAGTTTAGACACTAGAAGAAGATAAGGAACACACCCATTATCTCGAAATCACATTAGGATTATCTTTTTAACCTGTTCCTTAAAACACTAGTGCTTAGGAAATCTATTGGAGGCAGAAGCAGTCAAGGGTAGCTTAGGGTTAGGGTTAGGGTTAGGGTACAGCTTAGGGTACGGGTTCGGGTAGGGCGTAGGGTATGGGTTAGGGTTAGGGTTAGGGTTAGTGTTAGGGTTAGGGCTCGGTTTAGGGTTCGGGTTAGGATTAGGGTACGTGTTAGGGTTAGGGTAGGGGTTAGGGTTAGGGTACGCGATAGGGTGAGGTTAGTTATTAAACCTATCCCACTCTCTAGATACCCCTTAGCACGTAAAGGAATATTAATTGGGGGTCCAGCCATGGAGAAGAGTTTAGACACGAGGAGAAGATAAGGAACACACCCATTATCAAGAAATCACATTAGGATTCTCTTTTTAACCTGTTCCTTAAAACACTAGTGCTTAGGAAATCTATTGGAGGCAGAAGCAGTCAAGGGTAGCTTAGGGTTAGGGTTAGGGTTAGGGTGAGGGTTAGGGTACGGCTTAGGGTACGGGTTCGGGGAGGGGTTCGGGTAGGGCGTAGGGTATGGGTTAGGGTTAGGGTTAATGTTAGGGTTAGGGCTCGGTTTAGGGTACGGTTTAGGATTAGGGTACGCGTTAGGGTTAGGGTAGGGGTTAGGGTTAGGGTACGCGTTAGGGTGAGGGTAGTTATTAAACCTATCCCACTCTCTAGATACCCCTTAGCACGTAAAGGAATATTATTTGGGGGTCCATCCATGGAGAAGAATTTAGACACGAGGAGAAGATAAGGAACACACCCATTATCAAGAAATCACATTAGGATTCACTTTTTAACCTGTTCCTTAAAACACTAGTGCTTAGGAAGTCTATTGGAGGCAGAAGCAGTCAAGGGTAGCTTAGGGTTAGGGTTAGGGTTAGGGTGAGTGTTAGGGTACGGCTTAGGGTACGGGTTCGGGGAGGGGTTCGGGTAGGGCGTAGGTTATGGGTTAGCGTTAGGGTTAGGGCTAGTGTTAGGTTTAGGGCTCGGTTTAGGGTACGGGTTAGGATTAGGGTGCGCGTTAGGGTTAGGGTAGGGGTTTACGGTTAGGGTACGTGATAGGGTGAGGTTAGTTATTAAACCTATCCCACTCTCTAGATACCCCTTAGCACGTAAAGGAATATTATTTGGGGGTCCAGCCATGGAGAAGAGTTTAGACACTAGCAGAAAATAAGGAACACACCCATTATCAAGAAATCACATTAGGATTCTCTTTTTAACCTGTTCCTTAAAACACTAGTGCTTAGGAAATCTATTGGAGGCAGAAGCAGTCAAGGGTAGCTTAGGGTTAGGGTTAGGTTAGGGTGAGGGTTAGGGTACGGTTTAGGGGTACGGGTTCGGGGAGGGGTTCGGGTAGGGCGTAGGGTATGGGTTAGGGTTAGTGTTAGGGTTAGTGTTAGGGTTAGGGCTCGGTTTAGGGTACGGGTTAGGATTAGGGTACGCGTTAGGGTTAGGGTAGGGGTTAGGGTTAGGGTACGCGATAGGGTGAGGTTAGTTATTAAACCTATCCCACTCTCTAGATACCCCTTAGCACGTAAAGGAATATTATTTGGTGGTCCATCCATGGAGAAGAGTTTAGACACGAGGAGAAGATAAGGAACACACCCATTATCAAGAAATCACATTAGGATTCACTTTTTAACCTGTTCCTTAAAACACTAGTGCTTAGGAAATCTATTGGAGGCAGAAGCCGTCAAGGGTAGCTTAGGGTTAGGGTTAGGGTTAGGGTGAGGGGTAGGGTACGGCTTAGGGTACGGGTTCGGGGAGGGGTTCGGGTAGGGCGTAGGGTATGGGTTAGGGTTAGGGTTAGGGTTAGGGTTAGTGTTAGGGTTAGGGCTCGGTTTAGGGTACGGGTGAAGATTAGTGTATGCGTTACGGTTAGGGTAGGGGTTAGGGTTAGGGTACGCGTTAGGGTGAGGGTAGTTATTAAACCTATCACACTCTCTAGATACCCCTTAGCACGTAAAGGAATATTATTTGGGGGTCCAGCCATGGAGAAGAGTTTAGACACTAGCAGAAGATAAGGAACACACCCATTATTACGAAATCACATTAGGATTCTCTTTTTAACCTGTTCCTTAAAACACTAGTGCTTAGGAAATCTATTGGAGGCAGAAGCAGTCAAGGGTAGCTTAGGGTTAGGGTTAGGGTTAGGGTGAGGGTTAGGGTATGGCTTAGGGTACGGGTTCGGGGAGGGGTTCGGGTAGGGCGTATGGTATGGGTTAGGGTTAGGGTTAGGGTTAGTGTTAGGGTTAGGGCTCGGTTTAGGGTACGGGTTAGGATTAGGGTACGCGTTAGGGTTAGGGTAGGGGTAAGGGTTAGGGTACGCGTTAGGGAGAGGGTAGTTATTAAACCTATCCCACTCTCTAGATACCCCTTAGCATGTAAAGGAATATTATTTGGGGGTCCAGCCGTGGAGAAGAGTTTAGATACGAGGAGAAGATAAGGAACACACCCATTATCAAGAAATCACATTAGGATTCTCTTTTTAACCTGTTCCTTAAAACACTAGTGCTTAGGAAATCTATTTTAGGCAGAAGCAGTCAAGGGTAGCTTAGGGTTAGGGTTAGGGTTAGGGTGAGGGTTAGGGTACGGCTTAGGGTACGGGTTCGGGGAGGGGTTCGGGTAGGGCATAGGTTATGGGTTAGGGTTAGGGTTAGGGCTAGTGTTATGTTTAGGGCTCGGTTTAGGGTACGGGTTAGGATTAGGGTGCGCGTTAGGGTTAGGGTATGGGTTAGGGTTAGGGTACGCGATAGGATGAGGTTAGTTATTAAACTTAACCCACTCTCTAGATACCCCTTAGCACGTAAAGGAATATTATTAGGGGGTCCAGCCATGGAGAAGAGTTTAGACACTAGCAGAAGATAAGGAACACACCCATTATCAAGAAATCACATTAGGATTCTTTTTTAACCTGTTCCTTAAAACACTAGTGCTTAGGAAATCTATTGGAGGCAGAAGCAGTCAAGGGTAGCTTAGGGTTAGGGTTAGGGTTAGGGTGAGGGTTAGGGTACGGCTTAGGGTACGGGTTCGGGGAGGGGTTCGGGTAGTGCGTAGGGTATGGGTTAGGGTTAGGGTTAGGACTAGTGTTAGGGTTAGGGTTCGGTTTAGGGTACGGGTTAGGGTTAGGGTAGGGGTTAGGATTAGGGTGCGCGTTAGGGTTAGGGTATGGGTTAGGGTTAGGGTACGCGATAGGGTGAGGTTAGTTATTAAACCTATCCCACTCTCTAGATAACCCTTAGCACGTAAAGGAATATTATTTGGGGGTCCAGCCATGGAGAAGAGTTTAGACACTAGGAGAAGATAAGGAACACACCCATTATCAAGAAATCACATTAGGATTCTCTTTTTAACCTGTTCCTTAAAACACTAGTGCTTAGGAAATCTATTGGAGGCAGAAGCAGTCAAGGGTAGCTTAGGGTTAGGGTTAGGGTTAGGGTGAGGGTTAGGGTATGGCTTAGGGTACGGGTTCGTGGAGGGGTTCGGGTAGGGCGTAGGGTATGGTTTAGGGTTAGGGTTAGGGTTAGTGTTAGGGTTAGGGCTCGGTTTAGGGTACGGGTTAGGATTAGGGTACGCGTTAGGGTTAGGGTAGGGGTTAGGGTTAGGGTACGCGTTAGGGTTAGGGTAGGGGTTAGGGTTAGGGTACGCGTTAGGGTGAGGGTAGTTATTAAACCTATCACACTCTCTAGATACACCTTAGCACGTAAAGGAATATTCTTTGGGGGTACAGCCATGGAGAAGAATTTAGACACGAGGAGAATATAAGGAACACACCCATTATCAAGAAATCACATTAGGATTCTCTTTTTAACCTGTTCTTTAAAACACTAGTGCTTAGGAAATCTATTGGAGGCAGAAGCCGTCAAGGGTAGCTTAGGGTTAGGGTTAGGGTTAGGGTGAGGGTTAGGGTACGGCTTAGGGTACGGGTTCGGGGAGGGGTTCGGGTAGGGCGTAGGGTATGGGTTAGGGTTAGGGTTAGTGTTAGGGTTAGGGCTCGGTTTAGGGTACGGTTTAGGATTAGGGTACGCGTTAGGGTTAGGGTAGGGGTTAGGGTTAGGGTACGCGATAGGGTGAGGTTAGTTATTAAACCTATCCCACTCTCTAGATACCCCTTAGCACGTAAAGGAATATTATTTGGGGGTCCATCCATGGAGAAGAATTTAGACACAAGGAGAAGATAAGGAACACACCCATTATCAAGAAATCACATTAGGATTCACTTTTTAACCTGTTCCTTAAAACACTAGTGCTTAGGAAGTCTATTGGAGGCAGCAGCAGTCAAGGGTAGCTTAGGGTTAGCGTTAGGGTTAGGGTGAGGGTTAGGGTACGGCTTAGGGTCCGGGTTCGGGGAGGGGTTCGGTAGGGCGTAGGGTATGGGTTAGGGTTAGGGTTAGGGCTAGTGTTAGGGTTAGGGCTCGGTTTAGGGTACGGGTTAGGATTAGGGTACGCATTAGGGTTAGGGTAGGGGTTAGGGTTAGTGTACGCATTAGGGTGAGGGTAGTTATTAAACCTATCCCACTCTCTAGATACCCCTTAGCACGTAAAGGAATATTATTTGGGGGTCCAGCCATGGAGAAGAGTTTAGACACTAGGAGAAGATAAGGAACACACCCATTATCCCGAAATCACATTAGGATTCTCTTTTTAACCTGTTCCTTAAAACACTAGTGCTTAGGAAATCTATTGGAGGCAGAAGCAGTCAAGGGTAGCTTAGGGTTAGGGTTAGGGTTAGGGTGAGGGTTAGGGTACGGCTTAGGGTACGGGTTCGGGGTGGGGTTCGGGTAGGGCGTAGGGTATGGGTTAGGGTTAGGGTTAGGGCTAGTGTTAGGGTTAGGGCTCGGTTTAGGGTACGGGTTAGGATTAGGGTACGCGTTAGGGTTAGGGTAGGGGTTAGGGTTAGTGTACGCCTTAGGGTGAGGGTAGTTATTAAACCTATCCCACTCTCTAGATACCCCTTAGCACGTAAAGGAATATTATTTGGGGGTCCAGCCATGGAGAAGAGTTTAGACACTAGGAGAAGATAAGGAACTCACCCATTATCAAGAAATCACATTAGGATTTTCTTTTTAACCTGTTACTTAAAACACTAGTGCTTAGGAAATCTATTGGAGGCAGAAGCAGTCAAGGGTAGCTTAGGGTTAGGGTTAGGGTTAGGGTACAGCTTAGGGTACGGGTTCGGGTAGGGCGTAGGGTATGGGTTAGGGTTAGGGTTAGGGTTAGTGTTAGGGTTAGGGCTCGGTTTAGGTTTCGGGTTAGAATTAGGGTACGCGTTAGGGTTAGGGTAGGGGTTAGGGTTAGGGTACGCGATAGGGTGAGGTTAGTTATTAAACCTATCCCACTCTCTAGATACCCCTTAGCACGTAAAGGAATATTAATTGGGGGTCCAGCCATGGAGAAGAATTTAGACACGAGGAGAAGATAAGGAACACACCCATTATCAAGAAATCACATTAGGATTCTCTTTTTAACCTGTTCCTTAAAACACTAGTGCTTAGGAAATCTATTGGAGTCAGAAGCCGTCAAGGGTAGCTTAGGGTTAGGGTTAGGGTTAGGGTGAGGGGTAGGGTACGGCTTAGGGTATGGGTTCAGGGAGGGTTTCGGGTAGGGCGTAGGGTATCGGTTAGGGTTAGGGTTAGGATTAGTGTTAGGGTTAGGGCTCGGTTTAGGGTATGTGTTAAGATAAGGGTATGCGTTAGGGTTAGGGTAGGGGTTAGGGTTAGGGTACGCGTTAGGGTGAGGGTAGTTATTAAACCTATCCCACTCTCTAGATACCCCTTAGCACATAAAGGAATATTATTTGGGGGTCCAGCCATGGAGAAGAGTTTAGACACGAGGAGACGATAAGGAACACACCCATTATCAAGAAATCACATTAGGATTCTCTTTTAAACCTGTTCCTTAAAACACTAGTGCTTAGGAAATCTATTGGAGGCAGAAGCAGTCAAGGGTAGCTTAGGGTTAGGGTTAGGGTTAGGGTGAGGGTTAGGGTACGGTTTAGGGTACGGGTTCGGGGAGGGGTTCGGGTAGGGCGTAGGGTATGGGTTAGGGTTAGGGTTAGGGCTAGTGTTAGGGTTAGGGCTCGGTTTAGGGTACGGGTTAGGATTAGGGTACGCGTTAGGGTTAGGGTAGGGGTTAGGGTTAGGGTACGCGATAGGGTGAGGTTAGTTATTAAACCTATCCCACTCTCTAGATACCCCTTAGCACGTAAAGGAATATTATTAGGGGGTACAGCCATGGAGAAGAGTTTAGACACGAGGAGAATATAAGGAACACACCCATTATCAAGAAATCACATTAGGATTCTCTTTTTAACCTGTTCCTTAAAACACTAGTGCTTAGGAAATCTATTGGAGGCAGAAGCCGTCAAAGGTAGCTTAGGGTTAGGGTTAGGGTTAGGGTGATGGTTAGGGTATGGCTTAGGGTACGGGTTCGGGGAGGGGTTCGGGTAGGGCGTAGGGTATGTGTTAGGGTTAGGTTAGGGTTAGTGTTAGGGTTAGGGCTAGGTTTAGGGTACGGGTTAGGATTAGGGTACGCATTAGGGTTAGGGTAGGGGTTAGGGTTAGTGTACGCGTTAGGGTGAGGGTAGTTATTAAACCTATCCCACTCTCTAGATACCCCTTAGAACGTAAAGGAATATTATTTGGGGGTCCAGCCATGGAGAAGAGTTTAGACACTAGGAGAAGATAAGGAACACACCCATTATCAAGAAATCACATTAGGATTCTCTTTTTAACCTGTTCCTTAAAACACTAGTGCTTAGGAAATCTATTGGAGGCAGAAGCAGTCAAGGGTAGCTTAGGGTTAGGGTTAGGGTTAGGATGAGGGTTAGGGTACGGCTTAGGGTACGGGTTCGGGGAGGGGTTCGGGTAGGGCGTAGGGTATGTGTTAGGGTTAGGGTTAGTGTTAGTGTTAGGGTTAAGGCTCGGTCTAGGGTACGGGTTAGGATTAGGGTACGCTTTAGGGTTAGGGTAGGGGTTAGGGTTAGGGTACGCGATAGGGTGAGGTTAGTTATTAAACCTATCCCACTCTCTAGATACCCCTTAGCACGTAAAGGAATATTATTTGGGGGTCCAGCCATGGGGAAGAGTTTAGACACGAGGAGAAGATAATGAACACACCCATTATCAAGAAATCACCTTAGGATTCTCTTTTTAACCTGTTCCTTAAAACACTAGTGCTTAGGAAATCTATTGGAGGCAGAAGCCGTCAAGGGTAGCTTAGGGTTAGGGTTAGGATTAGGGTGAGGGGTAGGGTACGGCTTAGGGTACAGGTTCAGGGAGGGGTTCGGGTAGGGCGTAGGGTATGGGTTAGGGTTAGGGTTAGGGTTAGTGTTAGGGTTAGGGCTCGGTTTAGGGTACGGGTTAAGATTAGGGTACGCGTTAGGGTTAGGGTAAGGGTTAGGGTTAGGGTACGCATTAGGGTGAGGTTAGTTATTAAACCTATCCCACTCTCTAGATACCCCTTAGCACGTAAAGGAATATTATTTGGGGGTCCATCCATGGAGAAGAGTTTAGACACGAGGAGAAGATAAGGAACACACCCATTATCAAGAAATCACATTAGGATTCACTTTTTAACCTGTTCCTTAAAACACTAGTGCTTAGGAAATCTATTGGAGGCAGAAGCCGTCAAGGGTAGCTTAGGGTTAGGGTTAGGGTTAGGGTGAGGGGTAGGGTACGGCTTAGGGTACGGGTTCGGGGAGGGGTTCGGGTAGGGCGTAGGGTATGAGTTAGGGTTAGGGTTAGGGTTAGGGTTAGTGTTAGGGTTAGGGCTCGGTTTCGGGTACGGGTTAGGATTAGGGTACGCGTTAGGGTTAGGGTAGGGGTTAGGGTTAGGGTACGCGTTAGGGTTAGGGTAGGGGTTAGGGTTAGGGTACGCGTTAGGGTGAGGGTAGTTATTAAACCTATCACACTCTCTAGATACACCTTAGCACGTAAAGGAATATTATTTGGGGGTACAGCCATGGAGAAGAGTTTAGACACGAGGAGAATATAAGGAACACACCCATTATCAAGAAATCACATTAGGATTCTCTTTTTAACCTGTTCCTTAAAACACTAGTGCTTAGGAAATCTATTGGAGGCAGAAGCCGTCAAGGGTAGCTTAGGGTTAGGGTTAGGGTTAGGGTGATGGTTAGGGTATGGCTTAGGGTACGGGTTCGGGGAGGGGTTCGGGTAGGGCGTAGGGTATGGGTTAGGGTTAGGTTAGGGTTAGTGTTAGGGTTAGGGCTAGGTTTAGGGTACGGGTTAGGATTAGGGTACGCATTAGGGTTAGGGTAGGGGTTAGGGTTAGTGTACGCGTTAGGGTGAGGGTAGTTATTAAACCTATCCCACTCTCTAGATACCCCTTAGAACGTAAAGGAATATTATTTGGGGGTCCAGCCATGGAGAAGAGTTTAGACACTAGGAGAAGATAAGGAACACACCCATTATCAAGAAATCACATTAGGATTCTCTTTTTAACCTGTTCCTTAAAACACTAGTGCTTAGGAAATCTATTGGAGGCAGAAGCAGTCAAGGGTAGCTTAGGGTTAGGGTTAGGGTTAGGATGAGGGTTAGGGTACGGCTTAGGGTACGGGTTCGGGGAGGGGTTCGGGTAGGGCGTAGGGTATGTGTTAGGGTTAGGGTTAGTGTTAGTGTTAGGGTTAAGGCTCGGTTTAGGGTACGGGTTAGGATTAGGGTACGCTTTAGGGTTAGGGTAGGGGTTAGGGTTAGGGTACGCGATAGGGTGAGGTTAGTTATTAAACCTATCCCACTCTCTAGATACCCCTTTGCACGTAAAGGAATATTATTTGGGGGTCCAGCCATGGAGAAGAGTTTAGACACGAGGAGAAGATAAGGAACACACCCATTATCAAGAAATCACATTAGGATTCTCTTTTTAACCTGTTCCTTAAAACATTAGTGCTTAGGAAATCTATTGGAGGCAGAAGCAGTCAAGGGTAGCTTAGGGTTAGGGTTAGGGTTAGGGTGAGGGTTAGGGTATGGCTTAGGGTACGGGTTCGGGGAGGGGTTCGGGTAGGGCGTAGGGTATGGGTTAGGGTTAGGGTTAGGGTTAGTGTTAGGGTTAGGGCTCGGTTTAGGGTTCGGTTTAGGATTAGGGTACGCATTAGGGTTAGGGTAGGGGTTAGGGTTAGTGTACGCGTTAGGGTGAGGTTAGTTATTAAACCTATCCCACTCTCTAGATACCCCTTAGCACGTAAAGGAATATTATTTGGGGGTCCATCCATGGAGAAGAGTTTAGACACGAGGAGAAGATAAGGAACACACCCATTATCAAGAAATCACATTAGGATTCACTTTTTAACGTGTTCCTTAAAACACTAGTGCTTAGGAAATCTATTGGAGGCAGAAGCCGTCAAGGGTAGCTTAGGGTTAGGGTTAGGGTTAGGGTGAGGGGTAGGGTACGGCTTAGGGTACGGGTTCGGGGAGGGGTTCGGGTAGGGCGTAGGGTATGGGTTAGGGTTAGGGTTAGGGTTAGGGTTAGTGTTAGGGTTAGGGCTCGGTTTAGGGTACGGGTTAGGATTAGGGTACGCGTTAGGGTTAGGGTAGGGGTTAGGGTTAGGGTACGCGTTAGGGTTAGGGTAGGGGTTAGGGTTAGGGTACGCGTTAGGGTGAGGGTAGTTATTAAACCTATCACACTCTCTAGATACACCTTAGCACGTAAAGGAATATTATTTGGGGGTACAGCCATGGAGAAGAGTTTAGACACGAGGAGAATATAAGGAACACACCCATTATCAAGAAATCACATTAGGATTCTCTTTTTAACCTGTTCCTTAAAACACTAGTGCTTAGGAAATCTATTGGAGGCAGAAGCCGTCAAGGGTAGCTTAGGGTTAGGGTTAGGGTTAGGGTGATGGTTAGGGTATGGCTTAGGGTACGGGTTCGGGGAGGGGTTCGGGTAGGGCGTAGGGTATGGGTTAGGGTTAGGTTAGGGTTAGTGTTAGGGTTAGGGCTAGGTTTAGGGTACGGTTTAGGATTAGGGTACGCATTAGGGTTAGGGTAGGGGTTAGGGTTAGTGTACGCGTTAGGGTGAGGGTAGTTATTAAACCTATCCCACTCTCTAGATACCCCTTAGAACGTAAAGGAATATTATTTGGGGGTCCAGCCATGGAGAAGAGTTTAGACACTAGGAGAAGATAAGGAACACACCCATTATCAAGAAATCACATTAGGATTCTCTTTTTAACCTGTTCCTTAAAACACTAGTGCTTAGGAAATCTATTGGAGGCAGAAGCAGTCAAGGGTAGCTTAGGGTTAGGGTTAGGGTTAGGATGAGGGTTAGGGTACGGCTTAGGGTACGGGTTCGGGGAGGGGTTCGGGTAGGGCGTAGGGTATGGGTTAGGGTTAGGGTTAGTGTTAGTGTTAGGGTTAAGGCTCGGTTTAGGGTACGGGTTAGGATTAGGGTACGCTTTAGGGTTAGGTTAGGGGTTAGGTTTAGGGTACGCGATAGGGTGAGGTTAGTTATTAAACCTATCCCACTCTCTAGATACCCCTTTGCACGTAAAGGAATATTATTTGGGGGTCCAGCCATGGAGAAGAGTTTAGACACGAGGAGAAGATAATGAACACACCCATTATCAAGAAATCACCTTAGGATTCTCTTTTTAAACTGTTCCTTAAAACACTAGTGCTTAGGAAATCTATTGGAGGCAGAAGCCGTCAAGGGTAGCTTAGGGTTAGGGTTAGGATTAGGGTGAGGGGTAGGGTACGGCTTAGGGTACAGGTTCAGGGAGTGGTTCGGGTAGGGCGTAGGGTATGGGTTAGGGTTAGGGTTAAGGTTAGTGTTAGGGTTAGGGCTCGGTTTAGGGTACGGGTTAGGATTAGGGTACGCGTTAGGGTTAGGGTAGGGGTTAGGGTTAGTGTACGCGTTAGGGTGAGTGTAGTTATTAAACCTATCCCACTCTCTAGATACCCCTTAGCACGTAAAGGAATATTATTTGGGGGTCCAGCCATGGAGAAGAGTTTAGAACCGAGGAGAATATAAGGAACACACCCATTATCAAGAAATCACATTAGGATTCTCTTTTTAACCTGTTCCTTAAAACACTAGTGCTTAGGAAATCTATTGGAGGCAGA
The DNA here is from genome assembly GCF_949987535.1 of Balaenoptera acutorostrata. Taxonomy (NCBI): domain Eukaryota; kingdom Metazoa; phylum Chordata; class Mammalia; order Artiodactyla; family Balaenopteridae; genus Balaenoptera; species Balaenoptera acutorostrata. Next base: position 52,484 of record NW_026646583.1, read on the forward strand.
AGCAGTCAAGGGTAGCTTAGGGTTAGGGATAGGGTTAGGGTGAGGGGTAGGGTACGGCTTAGGGTATGGGTTCAGGGAGGGGTTCGGGTAGGGCGTAGGGTATGGGTTAGGGTTAGGGTTAGGGTTAGTGTTAGGGTTAGGGCTCGGTTTAGGGTACGGGTTAAGATTAGGGTACGCGTTAAGGTTAGGGTAAGGGTTAGGGTTAGGGTACGCATTAGGGTGAGGTTAGTTATTAAACCTATCCCACTCTCTAGATACCCCTTAGCACGTAAAGGAATATTATTTGGGGGTCCATCCATGGAGAAGAGTTTAGACACGAGGAGAAGATAAGGAACACACCCATTATCAAGAAATCACATTAGGATTCACTTTTTAACCTGTTCCTTAAAACACTAGTGCTTAGGAAATCTATTGGAGGCAGAAGCCGTCAAGGGTAGCTTAGGGTTAGGGTTAGGGTTAGGGTGAGGGGTAGGGTACGGCTTAGGGTACGGGTTCGGGGAGGGGTTCGGGTAGGGCGTAGGGTATGGGTTAGGGTTAGGGTTAGGGTTAGGGTTAGTGTTAGGGTTAGGGCTCGGTTTAGGGTACGGGTTAGGATTAGGGTACGCGTTAGGGTTAGGGTAGGGGTTAGGGTTAGGGTACGCGTTAGGGTTAGGGTAGGGGTTAGGGTTAGGGTACGCGTTAGGGTGAGGGTAGTTATTAAACCTATCACACTCTCTAGATACACCTTAGCACGTAAAGGAATATTATTTGGGGGTACAGCCATGGAGAAGAGTTTAGACACGAGGAGAATATAAGGAACACACCCATTATCAAGAAATCACATTAGGATTCTCTTTTTAACCTGTTCCTTAAAACACTAGTGCTTAGGAAATCTATTGGAGGCAGAAGCAGTCAAGGGTAGCTTAGGGTTAGGGTTAGGGTTAGGGTGAGGGTTAGGGTACGGCTTAGGGTACGGGTTCGGGGAGGGGTTCGGGTAGGGCGTAGGGTATGGGTTAGGGTTAGGTTAGGGTTAGTGTTAGGGTTAGGGCTAGGTTTAGGGTACGGGTTAGGATTAGGGTACGCATTAGGGTTAGGGTAGGGGTTAGGGTTAGTGTACGCGTTAGGGTGAGGGTAGTTATTAAACCTATGCCACTCTCTAGATACCCCTTAGAACGTAAAGGAATATTATTTGGGGGTCCAGCCATGGAGAAGAGTTTAGACACTAGGAGAAGATAAGGAACACACCCATTATCAAGAAATCACATTAGGATTCTCTTTTTAACCTGTTCCTTAAAACACTAGTGCTTAGGAAATCTATTGGAGGCAGAAGCAGTCAAGGGTAGCTTAGGGTTAGGGTTAGGGTTAGGATGAGGGTTAGGGTACGGCTTAGGGTACGGGTTCGGGGAGGGGTTCGGGTAGGGCGTAGGGTATGTGTTAGGGTTAGGGTTAGTGTTAGTGTTAGGGTTAAGGCTCGGTTTAGGGTACGGGTTAGGATTAGGGTACGCTTTAGGGTTAGGGTAGGGGTTAGGGTTAGGGTACGCGATAGGGTGAGGTTAGTTATTAAACCTATCCCACTCTCTAGATACCCCTTAGCACGTAAAGGAATATTATTTGGGGGTCCAGCCATGGAGAAGAGTTTAGACACGAGGAGAAGATAATGAACACACCCATTATCAAGAAATCACCTTAGGATTCTCTTTTTAACCTGTTCCTTAAAACACCAGTGCTTAGGAAATCTATTGGAGGCAGAAGCCGTCAAGGGTAGCTTAGGGTTAGGGTTAGGATTAGGGTTAGGGGTAGGGTACGGCTTAGGGTACAGGTTCAGGGAGGGGTTCGGGTAGGGCGTAGGGTATGGGTTAGGGTTAGGGTTAGGGTTAGTGTTAGGGTTAGGGCTCGGTTTAGGGTACGGGTTAGGATTAGGGTACGCGTTAGGGTTAGGGTAGGGGTTAGGGTTAGTGTACGCGTTAGGGTGAGTGTAGTTATTAAACCTATCCCACTCTCTAGATACCCCTTAGCACGTAAAGGAATATTATTTGGGGGTCCAGCCATGGAGAAGAGTTTAGACACGAGGAGAAGATAAGGAACACACCCATTATCAAGAAATCACATTAGGATTCTCTTTTTAACCTGTTCCTTAAAACATTAGTGCTTAGGAAATCTATTGGAGGCAGAAGCAGTCAAGGGTAGCTTAGGGTTAGGGTTAGGGTTAGGGTGAGGGTTAGGGTATGGCTTAGGGTACGGGTTCGGGGAGGGGTTCGGGTAGGGCGTAGGGTATGGGTTAGGGTTAGGGTTAGGGTTAGTGTTAGGGTTAGGGCTCGGTTTAGGGTTCGGGTTAGGATTAGGGTACGCATTAGGGTTAGGGTAGGGGTTAGGGTTAGTGTACGCGTTAGGGTGAGGGTAGTTATTAAACCTATCCCACTCTCTAGATACCCCTTAGAACGTAAAGGAATATTATTTGGGGGTCCAGCCATGGAGAAGAGTTTAGACACTAGGAGAAGATAAGGAACACACCCATTATCAAGAAATCACATTAGGATTCTCTTTTTAAGCTGTTCCTTAAAACACTAGTGCTTAGGAAATCTATTGGAGGCAGAAGCAGTCAAGGGTAGCTTAGGGTTAGGGATAGGGTTAGGGTGAGGGGTAGGGTACGGCTTAGGGTATGGGTTCAGGGAGGGGTTCGGGTAGGGCGTAGGGTATGGGTTAGGGTTAGGGTTAGGGTTAGTGTTAGGGTTAGGGCTCGGTTTAGGCTACGGGTTAAGATTAGGGTACGCGTTAGGGTTAGGGTAAGGGTTAGGGTTAGGGTACGCATTAGGGTGAGGTTAGTTATTAAACCTATCCCACTCTCTAGATACCCCTTAGCACGTAAAGGAATATTATTTGGGGGTCCATCCATGGAGAAGAGTTTAGACACGAGGAGAAGATAAGGAACACACCCATTATCAAGAAATCACATTAGGATTCACTTTTTAACCTGTTCCTTAAAACACTAGTGCTTAGGAAATCTATTGGAGGCAGAAGCCGTCAAGGGTAGCTTAGGGTTAGGGTTAGGGTTAGGGTGAGGGGTAGGGTACGGCTTAGGGTACGGGTTCGGGGAGGGGTTCGGGTAGGGCGTAGGGTATGGGTTAGGGTTAGGGTTAGGGTTAGGGTTAGTGTTAGGGTTAGGGCTCGGTTTAGGGTACGGGTTAGGATTAGGGTACGCGTTAGGGTTAGGGTAGGGGTTAGGGTTAGGGTACGCGTTAGGGTTAGGGTAGGGGTTAGGGTTAGGGTACGCGTTACGGTGAGGGTAGTTATTAAACCTATCCCACTCTCTAGATACACCTTAGCACGTAAAGGAATATTATTTGGGGGTACAGCCATGGAGAAGAGTTTAGACACGAGGAGAATATAAGGAACACACCCATTATCAAGAAATCACATTAGGATTCTCTTTTTAACCTGTTCCTTAAAACACTAGTGCTTAGGAAATCTATTGGAGGCAGAAGCCGTCAAGGGTAGCTTAGGGTTAGGGTTAGGGTTAGGGTGATGGTTAGGGTATGGCTTAGGGTACGGGTTCGGGGAGGGGTTCGGGTAGGGCGTAGGGTATGGGTTAGGGTTAGGTTAGGGTTAGTGTTAGGGTTAGGGCTAGGTTTAGGGTACGGGTTAGGATTAGGGTACGCATTAGGGTTAGGGTAGGGGTTAGGGTTAGTGTACGCGTTAGGGTGAGGGTAGTTATTAAACCTATCCCACTCTCTAGATACCCCTTAGAACGTAAAGGAATATTATTTGGGGGTCCAGCCATGGAGAAGAGTTTAGACACTAGGAGAAGATAAGGAACACACCCATTATCAAGAAATCACATTAGGATTCTCTTTTTAACCTGTTCCTTAAAACACTAGTGCTTAGGAAATCTATTGGAGGCAGAAGCAGTCAAGGGTAGCTTAGGGTTAGGGTTAGGGTTAGGATGAGGGTTAGGGTACGGCTTAGGGTACGGGTTCGGGGAGGGGTTCGGGTAGGGCGTAGGGTATGTGTTAGGGTTAGGGTTAGTGTTAGTGTTAGGGTTAAGGCTCGGTTTAGGGTACGGGTTAGGATTAGGGTACGCTTTAGGGTTAGGGCAGGGGTTGGGGTTAGGGTACGCGATAGGGTGAGGTTAGTTATTAAACCTATCCCACTCTCTAGATACCCCTTAGCACGTAAAGGAATATTATTTGGGGGTCCAGCCATGGAGAAGAGTTTAGACACGAGGAGAAGATAATGAACACACCCATTATCAAGAAATCACCTTAGGATTCTCTTTTTAACCTGTTCCTTAAAACACTAGTGCTTAGGAAATCTATTGGAGGCAGAAGCCGTCAAGGGTAGCTTACAGTTAGGGTTAGGATTAGGGTGAGGGTTAGGGTACGGCTTAGGGTACAGGTTCAGTGATGGGTTCGGGTAGGGCGTAGGGTATGGGTTAGGGTTAGGGTTAGGGTTAGTGTTAGGGTTAGGGCTCGGTTTAGGGTACGGGTTAGGATTAGGGTACGCGTTAGGGTTAGGGTAGGGGTTAGGGTTAGTGTACGCGTTAGGGTGAGTGTAGTTATTAAACCTATCCCACTCTCTAGATACCCCTTAGAACGTAAAGGAATATTATTTGGGGGTCCAGCCATGGAGAAGAGTTTAGACACTAGGAGAACATAAGGAACACACCCATTATCAAGAAATCACATTAGGATTCTCTTTTTAACCTGTTCCTTAAAACACTAGTGCTTAGGAAATCTATTGGAGGCAGAAGCAGTCAAGGGTAGCTTAGGGTTAGGGATAGGGTTAGGGTGAGGGTTAGGGTACGGCTTAGGGTATGGGTTCGGGGAGGGTTTCGTGTAGGGCGTAGGGTATGTGTTAGGGTTAGGGTTAGGGCTAGTGTTAGGGTAGGGCTCGGTTTAGGGTACGGGTTAGGATTAGGGTACGCGTTAGGGTTAGGGTAGGGGTTAGGGTTAGTGTACGCATTAGGGTGAGGGTAGTTATTAAACCTATCCCACTCTCTAGATACCCCTTAGCACGTAAAGTAATATTATTTGGGGGTCCAGCCATGGAGAAGAGTTTAGACACTAGAAGACGATAAGGAACACACCCATTATCACGAAATCACATTTGGATTCTCTTTTTAACCTGTTCCTTAAAACACTAGTGCTTAGGAAATCTATTGGAGGCAGAAGCAGTCAAGGGTAGCTTAGGGTTAGGGTTAGGGTTAGGGTGAGGGTTATGGTATGGCTTAGGGTACGGGTTCGGGGAGGGGTTCGGGTAGGGCGTAGGGTATGGGTTAGGGTTAGGGTTAGGGTTAGTGTTAGGGTTAGGGCTCGGTTTAGGGTACGGTTTAGGATTAGGGTACACGTTAGGGTTATGGTAGGGGTTAGGGTTAGGGTACGTGTTAGGGTGAGGGTAGTTATTAAACCTATCACACTCTCTAGATACACTTTAGCACGTAAAGGAATATTATTTGGGGGTCCAGCCATGGAGAAGATTTTAGACACGAGGAGAAGATAAGGAACACACCCATTATCCCGAAATCACATTAGGATTCTCTTTTTAACCTGTTCCTTAAAACACTAGTGCTTAGGAAATCTATTGGAGGCAGAAGCAGTCAAGGGTAGCTTAGGGTTAGGGTTAGGGTTAGGGTGAGGGTTAGGGTACGGCTTAGGGTACGGGTTCGGGGTGGGGTTCGGGTAGGGCGTAGGGTATGGGTTAGGGTTAGGGTTAGGGCTAGTGTTAGGGTTAGGGCTCGGTTTAGGGTACGGGTTAGGATTAGGGTACGCGTTAGGGTTAGGGTAGGGGTTAGGGTTAGTGTACGCCTTAGGGTGAGGGTAGTTATTAAACCTATCCCACTCTCTAGATACCCCTTAGCACGTAAAGGAATATTATTTGGGGGTCCAGCCATGGAGAAGAGTTTAGACACTAGGAGAAGATAAGGAACTCACCCATTATCAAGAAATCACATTAGGATTTTCTTTTTAACCTGTTACTTAAAACACTAGTGCTTAGGAAATCTATTGGAGGCAGAAGCAGTCAAGGGTAGCTTAGGGTTAGGGTTAGGGTTAGGGTACAGCTTAGGGTACGGGTTCGGGTAGGGCGTAGGGTATGGGTTAGGGTTAGGGTTAGGGTTAGTGTTAGGGTTAGGGCTCGGTTTAGGTTTCGGGTTAGAATTAGGGTACGCGTTAGGGTTAGGGTAGGGGTTAGGGTTAGGGTACGCGATAGGGTGAGGTTAGTTATTAAACCTATCCCACTCTCTAGATACCCCTTAGCACGTAAAGGAATATTAATTGGGGGTCCAGCCATGGAGAAGAATTTAGACACGAGGAGAAGATAAGGAACACACCCATTATCAAGAAATCACATTAGGATTCTCTTTTTAACCTGTTCCTTAAAACACTAGTGCTTAGGAAATCTATTGGAGTCAGAAGCCGTCAAGGGTAGCTTAGGGTTAGGGTTAGGGTTAGGGTGAGGGGTAGGGTACGGCTTAGGGTATGGGTTCAGGGAGGGTTTCGGGTAGGGCGTAGGGTATCGGTTAGGGTTAGGGTTAGGATTAGTGTTAGGGTTAGGGCTCGGTTTAGGGTATGTGTTAAGATAAGGGTATGCGTTAGGGTTAGGGTAGGGGTTAGGGTTAGGGTACGCGTTAGGGTGAGGGTAGTTATTAAACCTATCCCACTCTCTAGATACCCCTTAGCACATAAAGGAATATTATTTGGGGGTCCAGCCATGGAGAAGAGTTTAGACACGAGGAGACGATAAGGAACACACCCATTATCAAGAAATCACATTAGGATTCTCTTTTAAACCTGTTCCTTAAAACACTAGTGCTTAGGAAATCTATTGGAGGCAGAAGCAGTCAAGGGTAGCTTAGGGTTAGGGTTAGGGTTAGGGTGAGGGTTAGGGTACGGTTTAGGGTACGGGTTCGGGGAGGGGTTCGGGTAGGGCGTAGGGTATGGGTTAGGGTTAGGGTTAGGGCTAGTGTTAGGGTTAGGGCTCGGTTTAGGGTACGGGTTAGGATTAGGGTACGCGTTAGGGTTAGGGTAGGGGTTAGGGTTAGGGTACGCGATAGGGTGAGGTTAGTTATTAAACCTATCCCACTCTCTAGATACCCCTTAGCACGTAAAGGAATATTATTAGGGGGTACAGCCATGGAGAAGAGTTTAGACACGAGGAGAATATAAGGAACACACCCATTATCAAGAAATCACATTAGGATTCTCTTTTTAACCTGTTCCTTAAAACACTAGTGCTTAGGAAATCTATTGGAGGCAGAAGCCGTCAAAGGTAGCTTAGGGTTAGGGTTAGGGTTAGGGTGATGGTTAGGGTATGGCTTAGGGTACGGGTTCGGGGAGGGGTTCGGGTAGGGCGTAGGGTATGTGTTAGGGTTAGGTTAGGGTTAGTGTTAGGGTTAGGGCTAGGTTTAGGGTACGGGTTAGGATTAGGGTACGCATTAGGGTTAGGGTAGGGGTTAGGGTTAGTGTACGCGTTAGGGTGAGGGTAGTTATTAAACCTATCCCACTCTCTAGATACCCCTTAGAACGTAAAGGAATATTATTTGGGGGTCCAGCCATGGAGAAGAGTTTAGACACTAGGAGAAGATAAGGAACACACCCATTATCAAGAAATCACATTAGGATTCTCTTTTTAACCTGTTCCTTAAAACACTAGTGCTTAGGAAATCTATTGGAGGCAGAAGCAGTCAAGGGTAGCTTAGGGTTAGGGTTAGGGTTAGGATGAGGGTTAGGGTACGGCTTAGGGTACGGGTTCGGGGAGGGGTTCGGGTAGGGCGTAGGGTATGTGTTAGGGTTAGGGTTAGTGTTAGTGTTAGGGTTAAGGCTCGGTCTAGGGTACGGGTTAGGATTAGGGTACGCTTTAGGGTTAGGGTAGGGGTTAGGGTTAGGGTACGCGATAGGGTGAGGTTAGTTATTAAACCTATCCCACTCTCTAGATACCCCTTAGCACGTAAAGGAATATTATTTGGGGGTCCAGCCATGGGGAAGAGTTTAGACACGAGGAGAAGATAATGAACACACCCATTATCAAGAAATCACCTTAGGATTCTCTTTTTAACCTGTTCCTTAAAACACTAGTGCTTAGGAAATCTATTGGAGGCAGAAGCCGTCAAGGGTAGCTTAGGGTTAGGGTTAGGATTAGGGTGAGGGGTAGGGTACGGCTTAGGGTACAGGTTCAGGGAGGGGTTCGGGTAGGGCGTAGGGTATGGGTTAGGGTTAGGGTTAGGGTTAGTGTTAGGGTTAGGGCTCGGTTTAGGGTACGGGTTAAGATTAGGGTACGCGTTAGGGTTAGGGTAAGGGTTAGGGTTAGGGTACGCATTAGGGTGAGGTTAGTTATTAAACCTATCCCACTCTCTAGATACCCCTTAGCACGTAAAGGAATATTATTTGGGGGTCCATCCATGGAGAAGAGTTTAGACACGAGGAGAAGATAAGGAACACACCCATTATCAAGAAATCACATTAGGATTCACTTTTTAACCTGTTCCTTAAAACACTAGTGCTTAGGAAATCTATTGGAGGCAGAAGCCGTCAAGGGTAGCTTAGGGTTAGGGTTAGGGTTAGGGTGAGGGGTAGGGTACGGCTTAGGGTACGGGTTCGGGGAGGGGTTCGGGTAGGGCGTAGGGTATGAGTTAGGGTTAGGGTTAGGGTTAGGGTTAGTGTTAGGGTTAGGGCTCGGTTTCGGGTACGGGTTAGGATTAGGGTACGCGTTAGGGTTAGGGTAGGGGTTAGGGTTAGGGTACGCGTTAGGGTTAGGGTAGGGGTTAGGGTTAGGGTACGCGTTAGGGTGAGGGTAGTTATTAAACCTATCACACTCTCTAGATACACCTTAGCACGTAAAGGAATATTATTTGGGGGTACAGCCATGGAGAAGAGTTTAGACACGAGGAGAATATAAGGAACACACCCATTATCAAGAAATCACATTAGGATTCTCTTTTTAACCTGTTCCTTAAAACACTAGTGCTTAGGAAATCTATTGGAGGCAGAAGCCGTCAAGGGTAGCTTAGGGTTAGGGTTAGGGTTAGGGTGATGGTTAGGGTATGGCTTAGGGTACGGGTTCGGGGAGGGGTTCGGGTAGGGCGTAGGGTATGGGTTAGGGTTAGGTTAGGGTTAGTGTTAGGGTTAGGGCTAGGTTTAGGGTACGGGTTAGGATTAGGGTACGCATTAGGGTTAGGGTAGGGGTTAGGGTTAGTGTACGCGTTAGGGTGAGGGTAGTTATTAAACCTATCCCACTCTCTAGATACCCCTTAGAACGTAAAGGAATATTATTTGGGGGTCCAGCCATGGAGAAGAGTTTAGACACTAGGAGAAGATAAGGAACACACCCATTATCAAGAAATCACATTAGGATTCTCTTTTTAACCTGTTCCTTAAAACACTAGTGCTTAGGAAATCTATTGGAGGCAGAAGCAGTCAAGGGTAGCTTAGGGTTAGGGTTAGGGTTAGGATGAGGGTTAGGGTACGGCTTAGGGTACGGGTTCGGGGAGGGGTTCGGGTAGGGCGTAGGGTATGTGTTAGGGTTAGGGTTAGTGTTAGTGTTAGGGTTAAGGCTCGGTTTAGGGTACGGGTTAGGATTAGGGTACGCTTTAGGGTTAGGGTAGGGGTTAGGGTTAGGGTACGCGATAGGGTGAGGTTAGTTATTAAACCTATCCCACTCTCTAGATACCCCTTTGCACGTAAAGGAATATTATTTGGGGGTCCAGCCATGGAGAAGAGTTTAGACACGAGGAGAAGATAAGGAACACACCCATTATCAAGAAATCACATTAGGATTCTCTTTTTAACCTGTTCCTTAAAACATTAGTGCTTAGGAAATCTATTGGAGGCAGAAGCAGTCAAGGGTAGCTTAGGGTTAGGGTTAGGGTTAGGGTGAGGGTTAGGGTATGGCTTAGGGTACGGGTTCGGGGAGGGGTTCGGGTAGGGCGTAGGGTATGGGTTAGGGTTAGGGTTAGGGTTAGTGTTAGGGTTAGGGCTCGGTTTAGGGTTCGGTTTAGGATTAGGGTACGCATTAGGGTTAGGGTAGGGGTTAGGGTTAGTGTACGCGTTAGGGTGAGGTTAGTTATTAAACCTATCCCACTCTCTAGATACCCCTTAGCACGTAAAGGAATATTATTTGGGGGTCCATCCATGGAGAAGAGTTTAGACACGAGGAGAAGATAAGGAACACACCCATTATCAAGAAATCACATTAGGATTCACTTTTTAACGTGTTCCTTAAAACACTAGTGCTTAGGAAATCTATTGGAGGCAGAAGCCGTCAAGGGTAGCTTAGGGTTAGGGTTAGGGTTAGGGTGAGGGGTAGGGTACGGCTTAGGGTACGGGTTCGGGGAGGGGTTCGGGTAGGGCGTAGGGTATGGGTTAGGGTTAGGGTTAGGGTTAGGGTTAGTGTTAGGGTTAGGGCTCGGTTTAGGGTACGGGTTAGGATTAGGGTACGCGTTAGGGTTAGGGTAGGGGTTAGGGTTAGGGTACGCGTTAGGGTTAGGGTAGGGGTTAGGGTTAGGGTACGCGTTAGGGTGAGGGTAGTTATTAAACCTATCACACTCTCTAGATACACCTTAGCACGTAAAGGAATATTATTTGGGGGTACAGCCATGGAGAAGAGTTTAGACACGAGGAGAATATAAGGAACACACCCATTATCAAGAAATCACATTAGGATTCTCTTTTTAACCTGTTCCTTAAAACACTAGTGCTTAGGAAATCTATTGGAGGCAGAAGCCGTCAAGGGTAGCTTAGGGTTAGGGTTAGGGTTAGGGTGATGGTTAGGGTATGGCTTAGGGTACGGGTTCGGGGAGGGGTTCGGGTAGGGCGTAGGGTATGGGTTAGGGTTAGGTTAGGGTTAGTGTTAGGGTTAGGGCTAGGTTTAGGGTACGGTTTAGGATTAGGGTACGCATTAGGGTTAGGGTAGGGGTTAGGGTTAGTGTACGCGTTAGGGTGAGGGTAGTTATTAAACCTATCCCACTCTCTAGATACCCCTTAGAACGTAAAGGAATATTATTTGGGGGTCCAGCCATGGAGAAGAGTTTAGACACTAGGAGAAGATAAGGAACACACCCATTATCAAGAAATCACATTAGGATTCTCTTTTTAACCTGTTCCTTAAAACACTAGTGCTTAGGAAATCTATTGGAGGCAGAAGCAGTCAAGGGTAGCTTAGGGTTAGGGTTAGGGTTAGGATGAGGGTTAGGGTACGGCTTAGGGTACGGGTTCGGGGAGGGGTTCGGGTAGGGCGTAGGGTATGGGTTAGGGTTAGGGTTAGTGTTAGTGTTAGGGTTAAGGCTCGGTTTAGGGTACGGGTTAGGATTAGGGTACGCTTTAGGGTTAGGTTAGGGGTTAGGTTTAGGGTACGCGATAGGGTGAGGTTAGTTATTAAACCTATCCCACTCTCTAGATACCCCTTTGCACGTAAAGGAATATTATTTGGGGGTCCAGCCATGGAGAAGAGTTTAGACACGAGGAGAAGATAATGAACACACCCATTATCAAGAAATCACCTTAGGATTCTCTTTTTAAACTGTTCCTTAAAACACTAGTGCTTAGGAAATCTATTGGAGGCAGAAGCCGTCAAGGGTAGCTTAGGGTTAGGGTTAGGATTAGGGTGAGGGGTAGGGTACGGCTTAGGGTACAGGTTCAGGGAGTGGTTCGGGTAGGGCGTAGGGTATGGGTTAGGGTTAGGGTTAAGGTTAGTGTTAGGGTTAGGGCTCGGTTTAGGGTACGGGTTAGGATTAGGGTACGCGTTAGGGTTAGGGTAGGGGTTAGGGTTAGTGTACGCGTTAGGGTGAGTGTAGTTATTAAACCTATCCCACTCTCTAGATACCCCTTAGCACGTAAAGGAATATTATTTGGGGGTCCAGCCATGGAGAAGAGTTTAGAACCGAGGAGAATATAAGGAACACACCCATTATCAAGAAATCACATTAGGATTCTCTTTTTAACCTGTTCCTTAAAACACTAGTGCTTAGGAAATCTATTGGAGGCAGAAGCAGTCAAGGGTAGCTTAGGGTTAGGGATAGGGTTAGGGTGAGGGGTAGGGTACGGCTTAGGGTATGGGTTCAGGGAGGGGTTCGGGTAGGGCGTAGGGTATGGGTTAGGGTTAGGGTTAGGGTTAGTGTTAGGGTTAGGGCTCGGTTTAGGGTACGGGTTAAGATTAGGGTACGCGTTAAGGTTAGGGTAAGGGTTAGGGTTAGGGTACGCATTAGGGTGAGGTTAGTTATTAAACCTATCCCACTCTCTAGATACCCCTTAGCACGTAAAGGAATATTATTTGGGGGTCCATCCATGGAGAAGAGTTTAGACACGAGGAGAAGATAAGGAACACACCCATTATCAAGAAATCACATTAGGATTCACTTTTTAACCTGTTCCTTAAAACACTAGTGCTTAGGAAATCTATTGGAGGCAGAAGCCGTCAAGGGTAGCTTAGGGTTAGGGTTAGGGTTAGGGTGAGGGGTAGGGTACGGCTTAGGGTACGGGTTCGGGGAGGGGTTCGGGTAGGGCGTAGGGTATGGGTTAGGGTTAGGGTTAGGGTTAGGGTTAGTGTTAGGGTTAGGGCTCGGTTTAGGGTACGGGTTAGGATTAGGGTACGCGTTAGGGTTAGGGTAGGGGTTAGGGTTAGGGTACGCGTTAGGGTTAGGGTAGGGGTTAGGGTTAGGGTACGCGTTAGGGTGAGGGTAGTTATTAAACCTATCACACTCTCTAGATACACCTTAGCACGTAAAGGAATATTATTTGGGGGTACAGCCATGGAGAAGAGTTTAGACACGAGGAGAATATAAGGAACACACCCATTATCAAGAAATCACATTAGGATTCTCTTTTTAACCTGTTCCTTAAAACACTAGTGCTTAGGAAATCTATTGGAGGCAGAAGCAGTCAAGGGTAGCTTAGGGTTAGGGTTAGGGTTAGGGTGAGGGTTAGGGTACGGCTTAGGGTACGGGTTCGGGGAGGGGTTCGGGTAGGGCGTAGGGTATGGGTTAGGGTTAGGTTAGGGTTAGTGTTAGGGTTAGGGCTAGGTTTAGGGTACGGGTTAGGATTAGGGTACGCATTAGGGTTAGGGTAGGGGTTAGGGTTAGTGTACGCGTTAGGGTGAGGGTAGTTATTAAACCTATGCCACTCTCTAGATACCCCTTAGAACGTAAAGGAATATTATTTGGGGGTCCAGCCATGGAGAAGAGTTTAGACACTAGGAGAAGATAAGGAACACACCCATTATCAAGAAATCACATTAGGATTCTCTTTTTAACCTGTTCCTTAAAACACTAGTGCTTAGGAAATCTATTGGAGGCAGAAGCAGTCAAGGGTAGCTTAGGGTTAGGGTTAGGGTTAGGATGAGGGTTAGGGTACGGCTTAGGGTACGGGTTCGGGGAGGGGTTCGGGTAGGGCGTAGGGTATGTGTTAGGGTTAGGGTTAGTGTTAGTGTTAGGGTTAAGGCTCGGTTTAGGGTACGGGTTAGGATTAGGGTACGCTTTAGGGTTAGGGTAGGGGTTAGGGTTAGGGTACGCGATAGGGTGAGGTTAGTTATTAAACCTATCCCACTCTCTAGATACCCCTTAGCACGTAAAGGAATATTATTTGGGGGTCCAGCCATGGAGAAGAGTTTAGACACGAGGAGAAGATAATGAACACACCCATTATCAAGAAATCACCTTAGGATTCTCTTTTTAACCTGTTCCTTAAAACACCAGTGCTTAGGAAATCTATTGGAGGCAGAAGCCGTCAAGGGTAGCTTAGGGTTAGGGTTAGGATTAGGGTTAGGGGTAGGGTACGGCTTAGGGTACAGGTTCAGGGAGGGGTTCGGGTAGGGCGTAGGGTATGGGTTAGGGTTAGGGTTAGGGTTAGTGTTAGGGTTAGGGCTCGGTTTAGGGTACGGGTTAGGATTAGGGTACGCGTTAGGGTTAGGGTAGGGGTTAGGGTTAGTGTACGCGTTAGGGTGAGTGTAGTTATTAAACCTATCCCACTCTCTAGATACCCCTTAGCACGTAAAGGAATATTATTTGGGGGTCCAGCCATGGAGAAGAGTTTAGACACGAGGAGAAGATAAGGAACACACCCATTATCAAGAAATCACATTAGGATTCTCTTTTTAACCTGTTCCTTAAAACATTAGTGCTTAGGAAATCTATTGGAGGCAGAAGCAGTCAAGGGTAGCTTAGGGTTAGGGTTAGGGTTAGGGTGAGGGTTAGGGTATGGCTTAGGGTACGGGTTCGGGGAGGGGTTCGGGTAGGGCGTAGGGTATGGGTTAGGGTTAGGGTTAGGGTTAGTGTTAGGGTTAGGGCTCGGTTTAGGGTTCGGGTTAGGATTAGGGTACGCATTAGGGTTAGGGTAGGGGTTAGGGTTAGTGTACGCGTTAGGGTGAGGGTAGTTATTAAACCTATCCCACTCTCTAGATACCCCTTAGAACGTAAAGGAATATTATTTGGGGGTCCAGCCATGGAGAAGAGTTTAGACACTAGGAGAAGATAAGGAACACACCCATTATCAAGAAATCACATTAGGATTCTCTTTTTAAGCTGTTCCTTAAAACACTAGTGCTTAGGAAATCTATTGGAGGCAGAAGCAGTCAAGGGTAGCTTAGGGTTAGGGATAGGGTTAGGGTGAGGGGTAGGGTACGGCTTAGGGTATGGGTTCAGGGAGGGGTTCGGGTAGGGCGTAGGGTATGGGTTAGGGTTAGGGTTAGGGTTAGTGTTAGGGTTAGGGCTCGGTTTAGGCTACGGGTTAAGATTAGGGTACGCGTTAGGGTTAGGGTAAGGGTTAGGGTTAGGGTACGCATTAGGGTGAGGTTAGTTATTAAACCTATCCCACTCTCTAGATACCCCTTAGCACGTAAAGGAATATTATTTGGGGGTCCATCCATGGAGAAGAGTTTAGACACGAGGAGAAGATAAGGAACACACCCATTATCAAGAAATCACATTAGGATTCACTTTTTAACCTGTTCCTTAAAACACTAGTGCTTAGGAAATCTATTGGAGGCAGAAGCCGTCAAGGGTAGCTTAGGGTTAGGGTTAGGGTTAGGGTGAGGGGTAGGGTACGGCTTAGGGTACGGGTTCGGGGAGGGGTTCGGGTAGGGCGTAGGGTATGGGTTAGGGTTAGGGTTAGGGTTAGGGTTAGTGTTAGGGTTAGGGCTCGGTTTAGGGTACGGGTTAGGATTAGGGTACGCGTTAGGGTT
>NW_026646584.1:0-26385 GCF_949987535.1 Balaenoptera acutorostrata
TGGGTCTAGATATGGTCAATCCAGGTTGCATCACAGCCCCTGAACGAATTTTGTAAGAATTTCTCTCTCTTTCACTGCCTTTGTTTCACGGGTTTTGAAAAGTAATTTATTTTTATAATGGGGTTTAGCTGCTTTTCACGGCTGTGTTTATGCCGCTTTACACCCCCTTGACTCACTTACAGAGAGATATCATTACATAGGTTTGAAGATTCTTACTAGTCAGATATATTCTTGTGCGGTGAATAGGGGGTGTTGAGTCCAGTTCACTGAAAAAGGAATAGGTCTTTTCTCTTACATATTGGGTTTATGGAACGGTATCTGAGCTAATTTGAAACCCTTGTTTTATGCATCACCCCACCTCACCTTTCCCGTTCAGCAGCCATAGTGTGTTTTCTGAACGTGTGACTCTGTTCTGTTTTGTAATTCAGTTCAAGTGTAGCGGTTTTTACATTCCCTCTCTAAGTGATATCTTATGATAACTGTCTTTCTCTGTGTGACTTATTTCACTTAGAATCGTCGTACCTAAATCCACTCATCGTGCTGCTACTAGCCTTATGACGTGGATTTCCTGGCTGAGTGATATTCCATTGTACATGAGGACCACCACTTCTTTATCCATTTTTCTCTTTCCTACGATATTTAAGGTGTAATGAAGTGGGGGTTCTTGTCAACAGAGCAGCCCTAAACTTTGGGGTGCCTGTGTCTTGCTGATTTTTAGTTTTCCCAATTTATACGCCCATGAGTGGAAGTGCCCTATGCTCTCCAAGCTGTGTTTTTTAGATGTTTCAGAACACACCGTACACTTCTCCAGAGTGGCTGTTGGCAATTTACATCCCACCCATCAGCGTAGCAAGGCTCCCATTTCTCCATGGCCGGTCCTGCATTTCTGGTTTGGACACTTTTTTCCGCATGGCCCTTTTGCCCGCTGGGAAGCGAGACTTCTTTGGAGCGCTGATTGGCCTTTCCAGGTTGCTTGGTTGGCCAAAAAGGGCGTATGCGTTTTTTCCTGAATATATTCAGGAAAAAACGCATACGCCCTTTTTGGCCAAGGGCATCATTGTCCACGTTTTGCCGCTTTTCATGTGCTTTCAAGGCGATTCGAATCTACCTCCTGAAATCTGTTTCCTGCAATTCTGCCTTGCTTTCAAAGCCTCTTCGTTGCCTTCCCTTAATATATTTGTGGACGAGAGGTATCATTTAAAACTCTGCAGGTTTGTGAATTGCAGTGCCCCTGAGCTCCATTTTTCAACTCGCTTTTTTGGGAGCTGGCCGCAAAAGCGCAGGATTGCTTCAGGCCCTCTTCTGGTTCTGGGGGGCAGGCTGAGCTTGTGCTTAATTCTTCTTCCTGATGGGAAAATAGAGTGACCTGTGCCTGTCCCAACACCTAGAGCTAGTCTCTCATTGGTTCCCCCTCTTCCCCTTCATCCTCAGGACAAATTGCAACCTGTACGGAACAGGAGGTTAAAGGTGCTGATTCTCCAAGGAGGGAGATGGCTAGTAAATCGGCTGGAATGGCGAACCCGAGCAAAGGAGATGAGAAATGAGGTGCGTTTTAGAAACCTTTCCCGATCACACGGTGTACCATCTTCTGGGTTTCTCATGCCTGTTTTCGACGTAGGAAGATGCCCTTGAACCTGGAGATTTGGGACCCATGGGATGGGTACCATGCAGTATTACTTGAAAGGGTCTGCGTTGGCTCACCCAACCTCACCGAACCTCTCAGCCCCAAGAGTGTCCACCCTTATGTCTCAATCAGCTGTGGGTCTAGATATGGTCAATCCAGGTTGCATCACAGCCCCTGAACGAATTTTGTAAGAATTTCTCTCTCTTTCACTGCCTTTGTTTCACGGGTTTTGAAAAGTAATTTATTTTTATAATGGGGTTTAGCTGCTTTCCACGGATGTGTTTATGCCGCTTTACACCCCTTTGACTCACTTACAGAGAGATATCAATACATAGGTTTGAAGATTCTTACTAGTCAGATATATTCTTGTGCGGTGAATAGGGGGTGTTGAGTCCAGTTCACTGAAAAAGGAATAGGTCTTGTCTCTTACATATTGGGTTTATGGAACGGTATCGGAGCTAATTTGAAACCCTTGTTTTATGCATCACCCCACCTCACCTTTCCCGTTCAGCAGCCATAGTGTGTTTTCTGAACGTGTGACTCTGTTCTGTTTTGTAATTCAGTTCAAGTGTAGCGGTTTTTACATTCCCTCTCTAAGTGATATCTTATGATAAGTGTCTTTCTCTGTGTGACTTATTTCACTTAGAATCGTCGTACCTAAATCCACTCATCGTGCTGCTACTAGCCTTATGACGTGGATTTCCTGGCTGAGTGATATTCCATTGTACATGAGGACCACAACTTCTTTATCCATTTTTCTCTTTCCTAGGATATTTAAGGTGTAATGAAGTGGGGGTTCTTGTCAACAGAGCAGCCCTAAACTTTGGGGTGCCTGTGTCTTGCTGATTTTTAGTTTTCCCAATTTATACGCCCATGAGTGGAAGTGCCCTATGCTCTCCAAGCTGTGTTTTTTAGATGTTTCAGAACACACCGTACACTTCTCCAGAGTGGCTGTTGGCAATTTACATCCCACCCATCAGCGTAGCAAGGCTCCCATTTCTCCATGGCCGGTCCTGCATTTCTGGTTTGGACACTTTTTTCCGCATGGCCCTTTTGCCCGCTGGGAAGCGAGACTTCTTTGGAGCGCTGATTGGCCTTTCCAGGTTGCTTGGTTGGCCAAAAAGGGCGTATGCGTTTTTTCCTGAATATATTCAGGAAAAAACGCATACGCCCTTTTTGGCCAAGGGCATCATTGTCCACGTTTTGCCGCTTTTCATGTGCTTTCAAGGCGATTCGAATCTACCTCCTGAAATCTGTTTCCTGCAATTCTGCCTTGCTTTCAAAGCCTCTTCGTTGCCTTCCCTTAATATATTTGTGGACGAGAGGTATCATTTAAAACTCTGCAGGTTTGTGAATTGCAGTGCCCCTGAGCTCCATTTTTCAACTCGCTTTTTTGGGAGCTGGCCGCAAAAGCGCAGGATTGCTTCAGGCCCTCTTCTGGTTCTGGGGGGCAGGCTGAGCTTGTGCTTAATTCTTCTTCCTGATGGGAAAATAGAGTGACCTGTGCCTGTCCCAACACCTAGAGCTAGTCTCTCATTGGTTCCCCCTCTTCCCGTTCATCCTCAGGACAAATTGCAACCTGTACGGAACAGGAGGTTAAAGGTGCTGATTCTCCAAGGAGGGAGATGGCTAGTAAATCGGCTGGAATGGCGAACCCGAGCAAAGGAGATGAGAAATGAGGTGCGTTTTAGAAACCTTTCCCGATCACACGGTGTACCATCTTCTGGGTTTCTCATGCCTGTTTTCGACGTAGGAAGATGCCCTTGAACCTGGAGATTTGGGACCCATGGGATGGGTACCATGCAGTATTACTTGAAAGGGTCTGCGTTGGCTCACCCAACCTCACCGAACCTCTCAGCCCCAAGAGTGTCCACCCTTATGTCTCAATCAGCTGTGGGTCTAGATATGGTCAATCCAGGTTGCATCACAGCCCCTGAACGAATTTTGTAAGAATTTCTCTCTCTTTCACTGTCTTTGTTTCACGGGTTTTGAAAAGTAATTTATTTTTATATTGGGGTTTAGCTGCTTTTCACGGCTGTGTTTATGCCGCTTTACACCCCCTTGACTCACTTACGGAGAGATATCAATACATAGGTTTGAAGATTCTTACTAGTCAGATATATTCTTGTGCGGTGAATAGGGGGTGTTGAGTCCAGTTCACTGAAAAAGGAATAGGTCTTGTCTCTTACATATTGGGTTTATGGAACGGTATCGGAGCTAATTTGAAACCCTTGTTTTATGCATCACCCCACCTCACCTTTCCCGTTCAGCAGCCATAGTGTGTTTTCTGAACGTGTGACTCTGTTCTGTTTTGTAATTCAGTTCAAGTGTAGCGGTTTTTACATTCCCTCTCTAAGTGATATCTTATGATAAGTGTCTTTTTCTGTGTGACTTATTTCACTTAGAATCGTCGTACCTAAATCCACTCATCGTGCTGCTACTAGCCTTATGACGTGGATTTCATGGCTGAGTGATATTCCATTGTACATGAGGACCACCACTTCTTTATCCATTTTTCGCTTTCCTAGGATATTTAAGGTGTAATGAAGTGGGGGTTCTTGTCAACAGAGCAGCCCTAAACTTTGGGGTGCCTGTGTCTTGCTGATTTTTAGTTTTCCCAATTTATACGCCCATGAGTGGAAGTGCCCTATGCTCTCCAAGCTGTGTTTTTTAGATGTTTCAGAACACACCGTACACTTCTCCAGAGTGGCTGTTGGCAAGTTACATCCCACCCATCAGCGTAGCAAGGCTCCCATTTCTCCATGGCCGGTCCTGCATTTCTGGTTTGGACACTTTTTTCCGCATGGCCCTTTTGCCCGCTGGGAAGCGAGACTTCTTTGGAGCGCTGATTGGCCTTTCCAGGTTGCTTGGTTGGCCAAAAAGGGCGTATGCGTTTTTTCCTGAATATATTCAGGAAAAAACGCATACGCCCTTTTTGGCCAAGGGCATCATTGTCCACGTTTTGCCGCTTTTCATGTGCTTTCAAGGCGATTCGAATCTACCTCCTGAAATCTGTTTCCTGCAATTCTGCCTTGCTTTCAAAGCCTCTTCGTTGCCTTCCCTTAATATATTTGTGGACGAGAGGTATCATTTAAAACTCTGCAGGTTTGTGAATTGCAGTGCCCCTGAGCTCCATTTTTCAACTCGCTTTTTTGGGAGCTGGCCGCAAAAGCGCAGGATTGCTTCAGGCCCTCTTCTGGTTCTGGGGGGCAGGCTGAGCTTGTGCTTAATTCTTCTTCCTGATGGGAAAATAGAGTGACCTGTGCCTGTCCCAACACCTAGAGCTAGTCTCTCATTGGTTCCCCCTCTTCCCGTTCATCCTCAGGACAAATTGCAACCTGTACGGAACAGGAGGTTAAAGGTGCTGATTCTCCAAGGAGGGAGATGGCTAGTAAATCGGCTGGAATGGCGAACCCGAGCAAAGGAGATGAGAAATGAGGTGCGTTTTAGAAACCTTTCCCGATCACACGGTGTACCATCTTCTGGGTTTCTCATGCCTGTTTTCGACGTAGGAAGATGCCCTTGAACCTGGAGATTTGGGACCCATGGGATGGGTACCATGCAGTATTACTTGAAAGGGTCTGCGTTGGCTCACCCAACCTCACCGAACCTCTCAGCCCCAAGAGTGTCCACCCTTATGTCTCAATCAGCTGTGGGTCTAGATATGGTCAATCCAGGTTGCATCACAGCCCCTGAACGAATTTTGTAAGAATTTCTCTCTCTTTCACTGTCTTTGTTTCACGGGTTTTGAAAAGTAATTTATTTTTATATTGGGGTTTAGCTGCTTTTCACGGCTGTGTTTATGCCGCTTTACACCCCCTTGACTCACTTACGGAGAGATATCAATACATAGGTTTGAAGATTCTTACTAGTCAGATATATTCTTGTGCGGTGAATAGGGGGTG
The DNA here is from genome assembly GCF_949987535.1 of Balaenoptera acutorostrata. NCBI lineage: Eukaryota > Metazoa > Chordata > Mammalia > Artiodactyla > Balaenopteridae > Balaenoptera > Balaenoptera acutorostrata. The sequence goes on from NW_026646584.1 coordinate 5,530, forward strand.
TTGAGTCCAGTTCACTGAAAAAGGAATAGGTCTTGTCTCTTACATATTGGGTTTATGGAACGGTATCGGAGCTAATTTGAAACCCTTGTTTTATGCATCACCCCACCTCACCTTTCCCGTTCAGCAGCCATAGTGTGTTTTCTGAACGTGTGACTCTGTTCTGTTTTGTAATTCAGTTCAAGTGTAGCGGTTTTTACATTCCCTCTCTAAGTGATATCTTATGATAAGTGTCTTTTTCTGTGTGACTTATTTCACTTAGAATCGTCGTACCTAAATCCACTCATCGTGCTGCTACTAGCCTTATGACGTGGATTTCATGGCTGAGTGATATTCCATTGTACATGAGGACCACCACTTCTTTATCCATTTTTCGCTTTCCTAGGATATTTAAGGTGTAATGAAGTGGGGGTTCTTGTCAACAGAGCAGCCCTAAACTTTGGGGTGCCTGTGTCTTGCTGATTTTTAGTTTTCCCAATTTATACGCCCATGAGTGGAAGTGCCCTATGCTCTCCAAGCTGTGTTTTTTAGATGTTTCAGAACACACCGTACACTTCTCCAGAGTGGCTGTTGGCAAGTTACATCCCACCCATCAGCGTAGCAAGGCTCCCATTTCTCCATGGCCGGTCCTGCATTTCTGGTTTGGACACTTTTTTCCGCATGGCCCTTTTGCCCGCTGGGAAGCGAGACTTCTTTGGAGCGCTGATTGGCCTTTCCAGGTTGCTTGGTTGGCCAAAAAGGGCGTATGCGTTTTTTCCTGAATATATTCAGGAAAAAACGCATACGCCCTTTTTGGCCAAGGGCATCATTGTCCACGTTTTGCCGCTTTTCATGTGCTTTCAAGGCGATTCGAATCTACCTCCTGAAATCTGTTTCCTGCAATTCTGCCTTGCTTTCAAAGCCTCTTCGTTGCCTTCCCTTAATATATTTGTGGACGAGAGGTATCATTTAAAACTCTGCAGGTTTGTGAATTGCAGTGCCCCTGAGCTCCATTTTTCAACTCGCTTTTTTGGGAGCTGGCCGCAAAAGCGCAGGATTGCTTCAGGCCCTCTTCTGGTTCTGGGGGGCAGGCTGAGCTTGTGCTTAATTCTTCTTCCTGATGGGAAAATAGAGTGACCTGTGCCTGTCCCAACACCTAGAGCTAGTCTCTCATTGGTTCCCCCTCTTCCCGTTCATCCTCAGGACAAATTGCAACCTGTACGGAACAGGAGGTTAAAGGTGCTGATTCTCCAAGGAGGGAGATGGCTAGTAAATCGGCTGGAATGGCGAACCCGAGCAAAGGAGATGAGAAATGAGGTGCGTTTTAGAAACCTTTCCCGATCACACGGTGTACCATCTTCTGGGTTTCTCATGCCTGTTTTCGACGTAGGAAGATGCCCTTGAACCTGGAGATTTGGGACCCATGGGATGGGTACCATGCAGTATTACTTGAAAGGGTCTGCGTTGGCTCACCCAACCTCACCGAACCTCTCAGCCCCAAGAGTGTCCACCCTTATGTCTCAATCAGCTGTGGGTCTAGATATGGTCAATCCAGGTTGCATCACAGCCCCTAAACGAATTTTGTAAGAATTTCTCTCTCTTTCACTGTCTTTGTTTCACGGGTTTTGAAAAGTAATTTATTTTTATAATGGGGTTTAGCTGCTTTTCACGGCTGTGTTTATGCTGCTTTACACCCCCTTGACTCACTTACAGAGAGATATCAATACATAGGTTTGAAGATTCTTCCTAGTCAGATATATTCTTGTGCGGTGAATAGGGGGTGTTGAGTCCAGTTCACTGAAAAAGGAATAGGTCTTGTCTCTTACATATTGGTTTTATGGAATGGTATCGGAGCTAATTTGAAACCCTTGTTTTATGCATCACCCCACCTCACCTTTCCCGTTCAGCAGCCATAGTGTGTTTCCTAAACGTGTGACTCTGTTCTGTTTTGTAATTCAGTTCAAGTGTAGCGGTTTTTACATTCCGTCTCTAAGTGATATCTTATGATAAGTGTCTTTTTCTGTGTGACTTATTTCACTTAGAATCGTCGTACCTAAATCCACTCATCGTGCTGCTACTAGCCTTATGACGTTGATTTCATGGCTGAGTGATATTCCATTGTACATGAGGACCCCAACTTCTTTATCCATTTTTCTCTTTCCTAGGATATTTAAGGTGTAATGAAGTGGGGGTTCTTGTCAACAGAGCAGCCCTAAACTTTGGGGTGCCTGTGTCTTGCTGATTTTTAGTTTTCCCAATTTATACGCCCATGAGTGGAAGTGCCCTATGCTCTCCAAGCTGTGTTTTTTAGATGTTTCAGAACACACCGTACACTTCTCCAGAGTGGCTGTTGGCAATTTACATCCTGCCCATCAGCGTAGCAAGGCTCCCATTTCTCCATGGCCGGTCCTGCATTTCTGGTTTGGACACTTTTTTCCGCATGGCACTTTTGCCCGCTGGGAAGCGAGACTTCTTTGGAGCGCTGATTGGCCTTTCCAGGTTGCTTGGTTGGCCAAAAAGGGCGTATGCGTTTTTTCCTGAATATATTCAGGAAAAAACGCATACGCCCTTTTTGGCCAAGGGCATCATTGTCCACGTTTTGCCGCTTTTCATGTGCTTTCAAGGCGATTCGAATCTACCTCCTGAAATCTGTTTCCTGCAATTCTGCCTTGCTTTCAAAGCCTCTTCGTTGCCTTCCCTTAATATATTTGTGGACGAGAGGTATCATTTAAAACTCTGCAGGTTTGTGAATTGCAGTGCCCCTGAGCTCCATTTTTCAACTCGCTTTTTTGGGAGCTGGCCGCAAAAGCGCAGGATTGCTTCAGGCCCTCTTCTGGTTCTGGGGGGCAGGCTGAGCTTGTGCTTAATTCTTCTTCCTGATGGGAAAATAGAGTGACCTGTGCCTGTCCCAACACCTAGAGCTAGTCTCTCATTGGTTCCCCCTCTTCCCGTTCATCCTCAGGACAAATTGCAACCTGTACGGAACAGGAGGTTAAAGGTGCTGATTCTCCAAGGAGGGAGATGGCTAGTAAATCGGCTGGAATGGCGAACCCGAGCAAAGGAGATGAGAAATGAGGTGCGTTTTAGAAACCTTTCCCGATCACACGGTGTACCATCTTCTGGGTTTCTCATGCCTGTTTTCGACGTAGGAAGATGCCCTTGAACCTGGAGATTTGGGACCCATGGGATGGGTACCATGCAGTATTACTTGAAAGGGTCTGCGTTGGCTCACCCAACCTCACCGAACCTCTCAGCCCCAAGAGTGTCCACCCTTATGTCTCAATCAGCTGTGGGTCTAGATATGGTCAATCCAGGTTGCATCACGGCCCCTGAACGAATTTTGTAAGAATTTCTCTCTCTTTCACTGCCTTTGTTTCACGGGTTTTGAAAAGTAATTTATTTTTATAATGGGGTTTAGCTGCTTTTCACGGCTGTGTTTATGCCGCTTTACACCCCCTTGACTCACTTACAGAGAGATATCAATACATAGGTTTGAAGATTCTTACTAGTCATATATATTTTTGTGCGGTGAATAGGGGGTGTTGAGCCCAGTTCACTGAAAAAGGAATAGGTTTTGTCTCTTACATATTGGGTTTATGGAACGGTATCTGAGCTAATTTGAAACCCTTGTTTTATGCATCACCCCACCTCACCTTTCCCGTTCAGCAGCCATAGTGTGTTTTCTGAACGTGTGACTCTGTTCTGTTTTGTAATTCAGTTCAAGTGTAGCGGTTTTTACATTCCCTCTCTAAGTGATATCTTATGATAAGTGTCTTTTTCTGTGTGACTTATTTCACTTAGAATCGTCGTACCTAAATCCACTCATCGTGCTGCAACTAGCATTATGACGTGGATTTCATGGCTGAGTGATATTCCATTGTACATGAGGACCACAACTTCTTTATTCATTTTTCGCTTTCCTAGGATATTTAAGGTGTAATGAAGTGGGGGTTCTTGTCAACAGAGCAGCCCTAAACTTTGGGGTGCCTGTGTCTTGCTGATTTTTAGTTTTCCCAATTTATACGCCCATGAGTGGAAGTGCCCTATGCTCTCCAAGCTGTGTTTTTTAGATGTTTCAGAACACACCGTACACTTCTCCAGAGTGGCTGTTGGCAATTTACATCCCACCCATCAGCGTAGCAAGGCTCCCATTTCTCCATGGCCGGTCCTGCATTTCTGGTTTGGACACTTTTTTCCGCATGGCCCTTTTGCCCGCTGGGAAGCGAGACTTCTTTGGAGCGCTGATTGGCCTTTCCAGGTTGCTTGGTTGGCCAAAAAGGGCGTATGCGTTTTTTCCTGAATATATTCAGGAAAAAACGCATACGCCCTTTTTGGCCAAGGGCATCATTGTCCACGTTTTGCCGCTTTTCATGTGCTTTCAAGGCGATTCGAATCTACCTCCTGAAATCTGTTTCCTGCAATTCTGCCTTGCTTTCAAAGCCTCTTCGTTGCCTTCCCTTAATATATTTGTGGACGAGAGGTATCATTTAAAACTCTGCAGGTTTGTGAATTGCAGTGCCCCTGAGCTCCATTTTTCAACTCGCTTTTTTGGGAGCTGGCCGCAAAAGCGCAGGATTGCTTCAGGCCCTCTTCTGGTTCTGGGGGGCAGGCTGAGCTTGTGCTTAATTCTTCTTCCTGATGGGAAAATAGAGTGACCTGTGCCTGTCCCAACACCTAGAGCTAGTCTCTCATTGGTTCCCCCTCTTCCCGTTCATCCTCAGGACAAATTGCAACCTGTACGGAACAGGAGGTTAAAGGTGCTGATTCTCCAAGGAGGGAGATGGCTAGTAAATCGGCTGGAATGGCGAACCCGAGCAAAGGAGATGAGAAATGAGGTGCGTTTTAGAAACCTTTCCCGATCACACGGTGGACCATCTTCTGGGTTTCTCATGCCTGTTTTCGACGTAGGAAGATGCCCTTGAACCTGGAGATTTGGGACCCATGGGATGGGTACCATGCAGTATTACTTGAAAGGGTCTGCGTTGGCTCACCCAACCTCACCGAACCTCTCAGCCCCAAGAGTGTCCACCCTTATGTCTCAATCAGCTGTGGGTCTAGATATGGTCAATCCAGGTTGCATCACGGCCCCTGAACGAATTTTGTAAGAATTTCTCTCTCTTTCACTGCCTTTGTTTCACGGGTTTTGAAAAGTAATTTATTTTTATAATGGGGTTTAGCTGCTTTTCACGGCTGTGTTTATGCCGCTTTACACCCCCTTGACTCACTTACAGAGAGATATCAATACATAGGTTTGAAGATTCTTACTAGTCAGATATATTCTTGTGCGGTGAATAGGGGGTGTTGAGTCCAGTTCACTGAAAAAGGAATAGGTCTTGTCTCTTACATATTGGGTTTATGGAACGGTATCTGAGCTAATTTGAAACCCTTGTTTTATGCATCACCCCACCTCACCTTTCCCGTTCAGCAGCCATAGTGTGTTTTCTGAACGTGTGACTCTGTTCTGTTTTGTAATTCAGTTCAAGTGTAGCGGTTTTTACATTCCCTCTCTAAGTGATATCTTATGATAAGTGTCTTTCTCTGTGTGACTTATTTCACTTAGAATCGTCGTACCTAAATCCACTCATCGTGCTGCTACTAGCCTTATGACGTGGATTTCCTGGCTGAGTGATATTCCATTGTACATGAGGACCACAACTTCTTTATTCATTTTTCGCTTTCCTAGGATATTTAAGGTGTAATGAAGTGGGGGTTCTTGTCAACAGAGCAGCCCTAAACTTTGGGGTGCCTGTGTCTTGCTGATTTTTAGTTTTCCCAATTTATACGCCCATGAGTGGAAGTGCCCTATGCTCTCCAAGCTGTGTTTTTTAGATGTTTCAGAACACACCGTACACTTCTCCAGAGTGGCTGTTGGCAATTTACATCCCACCCATCAGCGTAGCAAGGCTCCCATTTCTCCATGGCCGGTCCTGCATTTCTGGTTTGGACACTTTTTTCCGCATGGCCCTTTTGCCCGCTGGGAAGCGAGACTTCTTTGGAGCGCTGATTGGCCTTTCCAGGTTGCTTGGTTGGCCAAAAAGGGCGTATGCGTTTTTTCCTGAATATATTCAGGAAAAAACGCATACGCCCTTTTTGGCCAAGGGCATCATTGTCCACGTTTTGCCGCTTTTCATGTGCTTTCAAGGCGATTCGAATCTACCTCCTGAAATCTGTTTCCTGCAATTCTGCCTTGCTTTCAAAGCCTCTTCGTTGCCTTCCCTTAATATATTTGTGGACGAGAGGTATCATTTAAAACTCTGCAGGTTTGTGAATTGCAGTGCCCCTGAGCTCCATTTTTCAACTCGCTTTTTTGGGAGCTGGCCGCAAAAGCACAGGATTGCTTCAGGCCCTCTTCTGGTTCTGGGGGGCAGGCTGAGCTTGTGCTTAATTCTTCTTCCTGATGGGAAAATAGAGTGACCTGTGCCTGTCCCAACACCTAGAGCTAGTCTCTCATTGGTTCCCCCTCTTCCCGTTCATCCTCAGGACAAATTGCAACCTGTACGGAACAGGAGGTTAAAGGTGCTGATTCTCCAAGGAGGGAGATGGCTAGTAAATCGGTTGGAATGGCGAACCCGAGCAAAGGAGATGAGAAATGAGGTGCGTTTTAGAAACCTTTCCCGATCACACGGTGTACCATCTTCTGGGTTTCTCATGCCTGTTTTCGACGTAGGAAGATGCCCTTGAACCTGGAGATTTGGGACCCATGGGATGGGTACCATGCAGTATTACTTGAAAGGGTCTGCGTTGGCTCACCCAACCTCACCGAACCTCTCAGCCCCAAGAGTGTCCACCCTTATGTCTCAATCAGCTGTGGGTCTAGATATGGTCAATCCAGGTTGCATCACAGCCCCTGAACGAATTTTGTAAGAATTTCTCTCTCTTTCACTGCCTTTGTTTCACGGGTTTTGAAAAGTAATTTATTTTTATAATGGGGTTTAGCTGCTTTTCACGGCTGTGTTTATGCCGCTTTACACCCCCTTAACTCACTTACAGAGAGATATCAATACATAGGTTTGAAGATTCTTACTAGTCAGATATATTCTTGTGCGGTGAATAGGGGATGTTGAGCCCAGTTCACTGAAAAAGGAATAGGTCTTGTCTCTTACATATTGGGTTTATGGAACGGTATCTGAGCTAATTTGAAACCCTTGTTTTATGCATCACCCCACCTCACCTTTCCCGTTCAGCAGCCATAGTGTGTTTTCTGAACGTGTGACTCTGTTCTGTTTTGTAATTCAGTTCAAGTGTAGCGGTTTTTACATTCCCTCTCTAAGTGATATCTTATGATAAGTGTCTTTTTCTGTGTGACTTATTTCACTTAGAATCGTCGTACCTAAATCCACTCATCGTGCTGCTACTAGCCTTATGACGTGGATTTCATGGCTGAGTGATATTCCATTGTACATGAGGACCACAACTTCTTTATCCATTTTTCGCTTTCCTAGGATATTTAAGGTGTAATGAAGTGGGGGTTCTTGTCAACAGAGCAGCCCTAAACTTTGGGGTGCCTGTGTCTTGCTGATTTTTAGTTTTCCCAATTTATACGCCCATGAGTGGAAGTGCCCTATGCTCTCCAAGCTGTGTTTTTTAGATGTTTCAGAACACACCGTACACTTCTCCAGAGTGGCTGTTGGCAATTTACATCCCACCCATCAGCGTAGCAAGGCTCCCATTTCTCCATGGCCGGTCCTGCATTTCTGGTTTGGACACTTTTTTCCGCATGGCCCTTTTGCCCGCTGGGAAGCGAGACTTCTTTGGAGCGCTGATTGGCCTTTCCAGGTTGCTTGGTTGGCCAAAAAGGGCGTATGCGTTTCTTCCTGAATATATTCAGGAAGAAACGCATACGCCCTTTTTGGCCAAGGGCATCATTGTCCACGTTTTGCCGCTTTTCATGTGCTTTCAAGGCGATTCGAATCTACCTCCTGAAATCTGTTTCCTGCAATTCTGCCTTGCTTTCAAAGCCTCTTCGTTGCCTTCCCTTAATATATTTGTGGACGAGAGGTATCATTTAAAACTCTGCAGGTTTGTGAATTGCAGTGCCCCTGAGCTCCATTTTTCAACTCGCTTTTTTGGGAGCTGGCCGCAAAAGCACAGGATTGCTTCAGGCCCTCTTCTGGTTCTGGGGGGCAGGCTGAGCTTGTGCTTAATTCTTCTTCCTGATGGGAAAATAGAGTGACCTGTGCCTGTCCCAACACCTAGAGCTAGTCTCTCATTGGTTCCCCCTCTTCCCGTTCATCCTCAGGACAAATTGCAACCTGTACGGAACAGGAGGTTAAAGGTGCTGATTCTCCAAGGAGGGAGATGGCTAGTAAATCGGTTGGAATGGCGAACCCGAGCAAAGGAGATGAGAAATGAGGTGCGTTTTAGAAACCTTTCCCGATCACACGGTGTACCATCTTCTGGGTTTCTCATGCCTGTTTTCGACGTAGGAAGATGCCCTTGAACCTGGAGATTTGGGACCCATGGGATGGGTACCATGCAGTATTACTTGAAAGGGTCTGCGTTGGCTCACCCAACCTCACCGAACCTCTCAGCCCCAAGAGTGTCCACCCTTATGTCTCAATCAGCTGTGGGTCTAGATATGGTCAATCCAGGTTGCATCACAGCCCCTGAACGAATTTTGTAAGAATTTCTCTCTCTTTCACTGCCTTTGTTTCACGGGTTTTGAAAAGTAATTTATTTTTATAATGGGGTTTAGCTGCTTTTCACGGCTGTGTTTATGCCGCTTTACACCCCCTTAACTCACTTACAGAGAGATATCAATACATAGGTTTGAAGATTCTTACTAGTCAGATATATTCTTGTGCGGTGAATAGGGGGTGTTGAGCCCAGTTCACTGAAAAAGGAATAGGTCTTGTCTCTTACATATTGGGTTTATGGAACGGTATCTGAGCTAATTTGAAACCCTTGTTTTATGCATCACCCCACCTCACCTTTCCCGTTCAGCAGCCATAGTGTGTTTTCTGAACGTGTGACTCTGTTCTGTTTTGTAATTCAGTTCAAGTGTAGCGGTTTTTACATTCCCTCTCTAAGTGATATCTTATGATAAGTGTCTTTCTCTGTGTGACTTATTTCACTTAGAATCGTCGTACCTAAATCCACTCATCGTGCTGCTACTAGCCTTATGACGTGGATTTCCTGGCTGAGTGATATTCCATTGTACATGAGGACCACAACTTCTTTATTCATTTTTCGCTTTCCTAGGATATTTAAGGTGTAATGAAGTGGGGGTTCTTGTCAACAGAGCAGCCCTAAACTTTGGGGTGCCTGTGTCTTGCTGATTTTTAGTTTTCCCAATTTATACGCCCATGAGTGGAAGTGCCCTATGCTCTCCAAGCTGTGTTTTTTAGATGTTTCAGAACACACCGTACACTTCTCCAGAGTGGCTGTTGGCAATTTACATCCCACCCATCAGCGTAGCAAGGCTCCCATTTCTCCATGGCCGGTCCTGCATTTCTGGTTTGGACACTTTTTTCCGCATGGCCCTTTTGCCCGCTGGGAAGCGAGACTTCTTTGGAGCGCTGATTGGCCTTTCCAGGTTGCTTGGTTGGCCAAAAAGGGCGTATGCGTTTTTTCCTGAATATATTCAGGAAAAAACGCATACGCCCTTTTTGGCCAAGGGCATCATTGTCCACGTTTTGCCGCTTTTCATGTGCTTTCAAGGCGATTCGAATCTACCTCCTGAAATCTGTTTCCTGCAATTCTGCCTTGCTTTCAAAGCCTCTTCGTTGCCTTCCCTTAATATATTTGTGGACGAGAGGTATCATTTAAAACTCTGCAGGTTTGTGAATTGCAGTGGCCCTGAGCTCCATTTTTCAACTCGCTTTTTTGGGAGCTGGCCGCAAAAGCACAGGATTGCTTCAGGCCCTCTTCTGGTTCTGGGGGGCAGGCTGAGCTTGTGCTTAATTCTTCTTCCTGATGGGAAAATAGAGTGACCTGTGCCTGTCCCAACACCTAGAGCTAGTCTCTCATTGGTTCCCCCTCTTCCCGTTCATCCTCAGGACAAATTGCAACCTGTACGGAACAGGAGGTTAAAGGTGCTGATTCTCCAAGGAGGGAGATGGCTAGTAAATCGGTTGGAATGGCGAACCCGAGCAAAGGAGATGAGAAATGAGGTGCGTTTTAGAAACCTTTCCCGATCACACGGTGTACCATCTTCTGGGTTTCTCATGCCTGTTTTCGACGTAGGAAGATGCCCTTGAACCTGGAGATTTGGGACCCATGGGATGGGTACCATGCAGTATTACTTGAAAGGGTCTGCGTTGGCTCACCCAACCTCACCGAACCTCTCAGCCCCAAGAGTGTCCACCCTTATGTCTCAATCAGCTGTGGGTCTAGATATGGTCAATCCAGGTTGCATCACAGCCCCTGAACGAATTTTGTAAGAATTTCTCTCTCTTTCACTGCCTTTGTTTCACGGGTTTTGAAAAGTAATTTATTTTTATAATGGGGTTTAGCTGCTTTTCACGGCTGTGTTTATGCCGCTTTACACCCCCTTGACTCACTTACAGAGAGATATCAATACATAGGTTTGAAGATTCTTACTAGTCAGATATATTCTTGTGCGGTGAATAGGGGGTGTTGAGCCCAGTTCACTGAAAAAGGAATAGGTCTTGTCTCTTACATATTGGGTTTATGGAACGGTATCTGAGCTAATTTGAAACCCTTGTTTTATGCATCACCCCACCTCACCTTTCCCGTTCAGCAGCCATAGTGTGTTTTCTGAACGTGTGACTCTGTTCTGTTTTGTAATTCAGTTCAAGTGTAGCGGTTTTTACATTCCCTCTCTAAGTGATATCTTATGATAAGTGTCTTTCTCTGTGTGACTTATTTCACTTAGAATCGTCGTACCTAAATCCACTCATCGTGCTGCTACTAGCCTTATGACGTGGATTTCCTGGCTGAGTGATATTCCATTGTACATGAGGACCACAACTTCTTTATTCATTTTTCGCTTTCCTAGGATATTTAAGGTGTAATGAAGTGGGGGTTCTTGTCAACAGAGCAGCCCTAAACTTTGGGGTGCCTGTGTCTTGCTGATTTTTAGTTTTCCCAATTTATACGCCCATGAGTGGAAGTGCCCTATGCTCTCCAAGCTGTGTTTTTTAGATGTTTCAGAACACACCGTACACTTCTCCAGAGTGGCTGTTGGCAATTTACATCCCACCCATCAGCGTAGCAAGGCTCCCATTTCTCCATGGCCGGTCCTGCATTTCTGGTTTGGACACTTTTTTCCGCATGGCCCTTTTGCCCCCTGGGAAGCGAGACTTCTTTGGAGCGCTGATTGGCCTTTCCAGGTTGCTTGGTTGGCCAAAAAGGGCGTATGCGTTTTTTCCTGAATATATTCAGGAAAAAACGCATACGCCCTTTTTGGCCAAGGGCATCATTGTCCACGTTTTGCCGCTTTTCATGTGCTTTCAAGGCGATTCGAATCTACCTCCTGAAATCTGTTTCCTGCAATTCTGCCTTGCTTTCAAAGCCTCTTCGTTGCCTTCCCTTAATATATTTGTGGACGAGAGGTATCATTTAAAACTCTGCAGGTTTGTGAATTGCAGTGCCCCTGAGCTCCATTTTTCAACTCGCTTTTTTGGGAGCTGGCCGCAAAAGCACAGGATTGCTTCAGGCCCTCTTCTGGTTCTGGGGGGCAGGCTGAGCTTGTGCTTAATTCTTCTTCCTGATGGGAAAATAGAGTGACCTGTGCCTGTCCCAACACCTAGAGCTAGTCTCTCATTGGTTCCCCCTCTTCCCGTTCATCCTCAGGACAAATTGCAACCTGTACGGAACAGGAGGTTAAAGGTGCTGATTCTCCAAGGAGGGAGATGGCTAGTAAATCGGCTGGAATGGCGAACCCGAGCAAAGGAGATGAGAAATGAGGTGCGTTTTAGAAACCTTTCCCGATCACACGGTGTACCATCTTCTGGGTTTCTCATGCCTGTTTTCGACGTAGGAAGATGCCCTTGAACCTGGAGATTTGGGACCCATGGGATGGGTACCATGCAGTATTACTTGAAAGGGTCTGCGTTGGCTCACCCAACCTCACCGAACCTCTCAGCCCCAAGAGTGTCCACCCTTATGTCTCAATCAGCTGTGGGTCTAGATATGGTCAATCCAGGTTGCATCACAGCCCCTGAACGAATTTTGTAAGAATTTCTCTCTCTTTCACTGCCTTTGTTTCACGGGTTTTGAAAAGTAATTTATTTTTATAATGGGGTTTAGCTGCTTTTCACGGCTGTGTTTATGCCGCTTTACACCCCCTTGACTCACTTACAGAGAGATATCAATACATAGGTTTGAAGATTCTTACTAGTCAGATATATTCTTGTGCGGTGAATAGGGGGTGTTGAGTCCAGTTCACTGAAAAAGGAATAGGTCTTGTCTCTTACATATTGGGTTTATGGAACGGTATCGGAGCTAATTTGAAACCCTTGTTTTATGCATCACCCCACCTCACCTTTCCCGTTCAGCAGCCATAGTGTGTTTTCTGAACGTGTGACTCTGTTCTGTTTTGTAATTCAGTTCAAGTGTAGCGGTTTTTACATTCCCTCTCTAAGTGATATCTTATGATAAGTGTCTTTCTCTGTGTGACTTATTTCACTTAGAATCGTCGTACCTAAATCCACTCATCGTGCTGCTACTAGCCTTATGACGTGGATTTCATGGCTGAGTGATATTCCATTGTACATGAGGACCACCACTTCTTTATCCATTTTTCTCTTTCCTAGGATATTTAAGGTGTAATGAAGTGGGGGTTCTTGTCAACATAGCAGCCCTAAACTTTGGGGTGCCTGTGTCTTGCTGATTTTTAGTTTTCCCAATTTATACGCCCATGAGTGGAAGTGCCCTATGCTCTCCAAGCTGTGTTTTTTAGATGTTTCAGAACACACCGTACACTTCTCCAGAGTGGCTGTTGGCAATTTACATCCCACCCATCAGCGTAGCAAGGCTCCCATTTCTCCATGGCCGGTCCTGCATTTCTGGTTTGGACACTTTTTTCCGCATGGCCCTTTTGCCCGCTGGGAAGCGAGACTTCTTTGGAGCGCTGATTGGCCTTTCCAGGTTGCTTGGTTGGCCAAAAAGGGCGTATGCGTTTCTTCCTGAATATATTCAGGAAGAAACGCATACGCCCTTTTTGGCCAAGGGCATCATTGTCCACGTTTTGCCGCTTTTCATGTGCTTTCAAGGCGATTCGAATCTACCTCCTGAAATCTGTTTCCTGCAATTCTGCCTTGCTTTCAAAGCCTCTTCGTTGCCTTCCCTTAATATATTTGTGGACGAGAGGTATCATTTAAAACTCTGCAGGTTTGTGAATTGCAGTGCCCCTGAGCTCCATTTTTCAACTCGCTTTTTTGGGAGCTGGCCGCAAAAGCGCAGGATTGCTTCAGGCCCTCTTCTCGTTCTGGGGGGCAGGCTGAGCTTGTGCTTAATTTTTCTTCCTGATGGGAAAATAGAGTGACCTGTGCCTGTCCCAACACCTAGAGCTAGTCTCTCATTGGTTCCCCCTCTTCCCGTTCATCCTCAGGACAAATTGCAACCTGTACGGAACAGGAGGTTAAAGGTGCTGATTCTCCAAGGAGGGAGATGGCTAGTAAATCGGCTGGAATGGCGAACCCGAGCAAAGGAGATGAGAAATGAGGTGCGTTTTAGAAACCTTTCCCGATCACACGGTGTACCATCTTCTGGGTTTCTCATGCCTGTTTTCGACGTAGGAAGATGCCCTTGAACCTGGAGATTTGGGACCCATGGGATGGGTACCATGCAGTATTACTTGAAAGGGTCTGCGTTGGCTCACCCAACCTCACCGAACCTCTCAGCCCCAAGAGTGTCCACCCTTATGTCTCAATCAGCTGTGGGTCTAGATATGGTCAATCCAGGTTGCATCACAGCCCCTGAACGAATTTTGTAAGAATTTCTCTCTCTTTCACTGCCTTTGTTTCACGGGTTTTGAAAAGTAATTTATTTTTATAATGGGGTTTAGCTGCTTTTCACGGCTGTGTTTATGCCGCTTTACACCCCCTTGACTCACTTACAGAGAGATATCAATACATAGGTTTGAAGATTCTTACTAGTCAGATATATTCTTGTGCGGTGAATAGGGGGTGTTGAGTCCAGTTCACTGAAAAAGGAATAGGTCTTGTCTCTTACATATTGGGTTTATGGAACGGTATCGGAGCTAATTTGAAACCCTTGTTTTATGCATCACCCCACCTCACCTTTCCCGTTCAGCAGCCATAGTGTGTTTTCTGAACGTGTGACTCTGTTCTGTTTTGTAATTCAGTTCAAGTGTAGCGGTTTTTACATTCCCTCTCTAAGTGATATCTTATGATAAGTGTCTTTCTCTGTGTGACTTATTTCACTTAGAATCGTCGTACCTAAATCCACTCATCGTGCTGCTACTAGCCTTATGACGTGGATTTCATGGCTGAGTGATATTCCATTGTACATGAGGACCACCACTTCTTTATCCATTTTTCTCTTTCCTAGGATATTTAAGGTGTAATGAAGTGGGGGTTCTTGTCAACATAGCAGCCCTAAACTTTGGGGTGCCTGTGTCTTGCTGATTTTTAGTTTTCCCAATTTATACGCCCATGAGTGGAAGTGCCCTATGCTCTCCAAGCTGTGTTTTTTAGATGTTTCAGAACACACCGTACACTTCTCCAGAGTGGCTGTTGGCAATTTACATCCCACCCATCAGCGTAGCAAGGCTCCCATTTCTCCATGGCCGGTCCTGCATTTCTGGTTTGGACACTTTTTTCCGCATGGCCCTTTTGCCCGCTGGGAAGCGAGACTTCTTTGGAGCGCTGATTGGCCTTTCCAGGTTGCTTGGTTGGCCAAAAAGGGCGTATGCGTTTTTTCCTGAATATATTCAGGAAAAAACGCATACGCCCTTTTTGGCCAAGGGCATCATTGTCCACGTTTTGCCGCTTTTCATGTGCTTTCAAGGCGATTCGAATCTACCTCCTGAAATCTGTTTCCTGTAATTCTGCCTTGCTTTCAAAGCCTCTTCGTTGCCTTCCCTTAATATATTTGTGGACGAGAGGTATCATTTAAAACTCTGCAGGTTTGTGAATTGCAGTGCCCCTGAGCTCCATTTTTCAACTCGCTTTTTTGGGAGCTGGCCGCAAAAGCGCAGGATTGCTTCAGGCCCTCTTCTCGTTCTGGGGGGCAGGCTGAGCTTGTGCTTAATTTTTCTTCCTGATGGGAAAATAGAGTGACCTGTGCCTGTCCCAACACCTAGAGCTAGTCTCTCATTGGTTCCCCCTCTTCCCGTTCATCCTCAGGACAAATTGCAACCTGTACGGAACAGGAGGTTAAAGGTGCTGATTCTCCAAGGAGGGAGATGGCTAGTAAATCGGCTGGAATGGCGAACCCGAGCAAAGGAGATGAGAAATGAGGTGCGTTTTAGAAACCTTTCCCGATCACACGGTGTACCATCTTCTGGGTTTCTCATGCCTGTTTTCGACGTAGGAAGATGCCCTTGAACCTGGAGATTTGGGACCCATGGGATGGGTACCATGCAGTATTACTTGAAAGGGTCTGCGTTGGCTCACCCAACCTCACCGAACCTCTCAGCCCCAAGAGTGTCCACCCTTATGTCTCAATCAGCTGTGGGTCTAGATATGGTCAATCCAGGTTGCATCACAGCCCCTGAACGAATTTTGTAAGAATTTCTCTCTCTTTCACTGCCTTTGTTTCACGGGTTTTGAAAAGTAATTTATTTTTATAATGGGGTTTAGCTGCTTTTCACGGCTGTGTTTATGCCGCTTTACACCCCCTTGACTCACTTACAGAGAGATATCAATACATAGGTTTGAAGATTCTTACTAGTCAGATATATTCTTGTGCGGTGAATAGGGGGTGTTGAGTCCAGTTCACTGAAAAAGGAATAGGTCTTGTCTCTTACATATTGGGTTTATGGAACGGTATCGGAGCTAATTTGAAACCCTTGTTTTATGCATCACCCCACCTCACCTTTCCCGTTCAGCAGCCATAGTGTGTTTTCTGAACGTGTGACTCTGTTCTGTTTTGTAATTCAGTTCAAGTGTAGCGGTTTTTACATTCCCTCTCTAAGTGATATCTTATGATAAGTGTCTTTCTCTGTGTGACTTATTTCACTTAGAATCGTCGTACCTAAATCCACTCATCGTGCTGCTACTAGCCTTATGACGTGGATTTCATGGCTGAGTGATATTCCATTGTACATGAGGACCACCACTTCTTTATCCATTTTTCTCTTTCCTAGGATATTTAAGGTGTAATGAAGTGGGGGTTCTTGTCAACAGAGCAGCCCTAAACTTTGGGGTGCCTGTGTCTTGCTGATTTTTAGTTTTCCCAATTTATACGCCCATGAGTGGAAGTGCCCTATGCTCTCCAAGCTGTGTTTTTTAGATGTTTCAGAACACACCGTACACTTCTCCAGAGTGGCTGTTGGCAATTTACATCCCACCCATCAGCGTAGCAAGGCTCCCATTTCTCCATGGCCGGTCCTGCATTTCTGGTTTGGACACTTTTTTCCGCATGGCCCTTTTGCCCGCTGGGAAGCGAGACTTCTTTGGAGCGCTGATTGGCCTTTCCAGGTTGCTTGGTTGGCCAAAAAGGGCGAATGCGTTTTTTCCTCAATATATTCAGGAAAAAACGCATACGCCCTATTTGGCCAAGGGCATCATTGTCCACGTTTTGCCGCTTTTCATGTGCTTTCAAGGCGATTCGAATCTACCTCCTGAAATCTGTTTCCTGCAATTCTGCCTTGCTTTCAAAGCCTCTTCGTTGCCTTCCCTTAATATATTTGTGGACGAGAGGTATCATTTAAAACTCTGCAGGTTTGTGAATTGCAGTGCCCCTGAGCTCCATTTTTCAACTCGCTTTTTTGGGAGCTGGCCGCAAAAGCGCAGGATTGCTTCAGGCCCTCTTCTCGTTCTGGGGGGCAGGCTGAGCTTGTGCTTAATTTTTCTTCCTGATGGGAAAATAGAGTGACCTGTGCCTGTCCCAACACCTAGAGCTAGTCTCTCATTGGTTCCCCCTCTTCCCGTTCATCCTCAGGACAAATTGCAACCTGTACGGAACAGGAGGTTAAAGGTGCTGATTCTCCAAGGAGGGAGATGGCTAGTAAATTGGCTGGAATGGCGAACCCGAGCAAAGGAGATGAGAAATGAGGTGCGTTTTAGAAACCTTTCCCGATCACACGGTGTACCATCTTCTGGGTTTCTCATGCCTGTTTTCGACGTAGGAAGATGCCCTTGAACCTGGAGATTTGGGACCCATGGGATGGGTACCATGCAGTATTACTTGAAAGGGTCTGCGTTGGCTCACCCAACCTCACCGAACCTCTCAGCCCCAAGAGTGTCCACCCTTATGTCTCAATCAGCTGTGGGTCTAGATATGGTCAATCCAGGTTGCATCACAGCCCCTGAACGAATTTTGTAAGAATTTCTCTCTCTTTCACTGCCTTTGTTTCACGGGTTTTGAAAAGTAATTTATTTTTATAATGGGGTTTAGCTGCTTTTCACGGCTGTGTTTATGCCGCTTTACACCCCCTTGACTCACTTACAGAGAGATATCAATACATAGGTTTGAAGATTCTTACTAGTCAGATATATTCTTGTGCGGTGAATAGGGGGTGTTGAGTCCAGTTCACTGAAAAAGGAATAGGTCTTGTCTCTTACATATTGGGTTTATGGAACGGTATCGGAGCTAATTTGAAACCCTTGTTTTATGCATCACCCCACCTCACCTTTCCCGTTCAGCAGCCATAGTGTGTTTTCTGAACGTGTGACTCTGTTCTGTTTTGTAATTCAGTTCAAGTGTAGCGGTTTTTACATTCCCTCTCTAAGTGATATCTTATGATAAGTGTCTTTTTCTGTGTGACTTATTTCACTTAGAATCGTCGTACCTAAATCCACTCATCGTGCTGCTACTAGCCTTATGACGTGGATTTCATGGCTTAGTGATATTCCGTTGTACATGAGGACCACCACTTCTGTATCCATTTTTCTCTTTCCTAGGATATTTAAGGTGTAATGAAGTGGGGGTTCTTGTCAACAGAGCAGCCCTAAACTTTGGGGTGGCTGTGTCTTGCTGATTTTTAGTTTTCCCAATTTATACGCCCATGAGTGGAAGTGCCCTATGCTCTCCAAGCTGTGTTTTTTAGATGTTTCAGAACACACCGTACACTTCTCCAGAGTGGCTGTTGGCAAGTTACATCCCACCCATCAGCGTAGCAAGGCTCCCATTTCTCCATGGCCGGTCCTGCATTTCTGGTTTGGACACTTTTTTCCGCATGGCCCTTTTGCCCGCTGGGAAGCGAGACTTCTTTGGAGCGCTGATTGGCCTTTCCAGGTTGCTTGGTTGGCCAAAAAGGGCGTATGCGTTTTTTCCTGAATATATTCAGGAAAAAACGCATACGCCCTTTTTGGCCAAGGGCATCATTGTCCACGTTTTGCCGCTTTTCATGTGCTTTCAAGGCGATTCGAATCTACCTCCTGAAATCTGTTTCCTGCAATTCTGCCTTGCTTTCAAAGCCTCTTCGTTGCCTTCCCTTAATATATTTGTGGACGAGAGGTATCATTTAAAACTCTGCAGGTTTGTGAATTGCAGTGCCCCTGAGCTCCATTTTTCAACTCGCTTTTTTGGGAGCTGGCCGCAAAAGCGCAGGATTGCTTCAGGCCCTCTTCTGGTTCTGGGGGGCAGGCTGAGCTTGTGCTTAATTCTTCTTCCTGATGGGAAAATAGAGTGACCTGTGCCTGTCCCAACACCTAGAGCTAGTCTCTCATTGGTTCCCCCTCTTCCCGTTCATCCTCAGGACAAATTGTAACCTGTACGGAACAGGAGGTTAAAGGTGCTGATTCTCCAAGGAGGGAGATGGCTAGTAAATCGGCTGGAATGGCGAACCCGAGCAAAGGAGATGAGAAATGAGGTGCGTTTTAGAAACCTTTCCCGATCACACGGTGTACCATCTTCTGGGTTTCTCATGCCTGTTTTCGACGTAGGAAGATGCCCTTGAACCTGGAGATTTGGGACCCATGGGATGGGTACCATGCAGTATTACTTGAAAGGGTCTGCGTTGGCTCACCCAACCTCACCGAACCTCTCAGCCCCAAGAGTGTCCACCCTTATGTCTCAATCAGCTGTGGGTCTAGATATGGTCAATCCAGGTTGCATCACAGCCCCTGAACGAATTTTGTAAGAATTTCTCTCTCTTTCACTGTCTTTGTTTCACGGGTTTTGAAAAGTAATTTATTTTTATATTGGGGTTTAGCTGCTTTTCACGGCTGTGTTTATGCCGCTTTACACCCCCTTGACTCACTTACGGAGAGATATCAATACATAGGTTTGAAGATTCTTACTAGTCAGATATATTCTTGTGCGGTGAATAGGGGGTGTTGAGTCCAGTTCACTGAAAAAGGAATAGGTCTTGTCTCTTACATATTGGGTTTATGGAACGGTATCTGAGCTAATTTGAAACCCTTGTTTTATGCATCACCCCACCTCACCTTTCCCGTTCAGCAGCCATAGTGTGTTTTCTGAACGTGTGACTCTGTTCTGTTTTGTAATTCAGTTCAAGTGTAGCGGTTTTTACATTCCCTCTCTAAGTGATATCTTATGATAAGTGTCTTTTTCTGTGTGACTTATTTCACTTAGAATCGTCGTACCTAAATCCACTCATCGTGCTGCTACTAGCCTTATGACGTGGATTTCATGGCTGAGTGATATTCCATTGTACATGAGGACCACCACTTCTTTATCCATTTTTCGCTTTCCTAGGATATTTAAGGTGTAATGAAGTGGGGGTTCTTGTCAACAGAGCAGCCCTAAACTTTGGGGTGCCTGTGTCTTGCTGATTTTTAGTTTTCCCAATTTATACGCCCATGAGTGGAAGTGCCCTATGCTCTCCAAGCTGTGTTTTTTAGATGTTTCAGAACACACCGTACACTTCTCCAGAGTGGCTGTTGGCAAGTTACATCCCACCCATCAGCGTAGCAAGGCTCCCATTTCTCCATGGCCGGTCCTGCATTTCTGGTTTGGACACTTTTTTCCGCATGGCCCTTTTGCCCGCTGGGAAGCGAGACTTCTTTGGAGCGCTGATTGGCCTTTCCAGGTTGCTTGGTTGGCCAAAAAGGGCGTATGCGTTTTTTCCTGAATATATTCAGGAAAAAACGCATACGCCCTTTTTGGCCAAGGGCATCATTGTCCACGTTTTGCCGCTTTTCATGTGCTTTCAAGGCGATTCGAATCTACCTCCTGAAATCTGTTTCCTGCAATTCTGCCTTGCTTTCAAAGCCTCTTCGTTGCCTTCCCTTAATATATTTGTGGACGAGAGGTATCATTTAAAACTCTGCAGGTTTGTGAATTGCAGTGCCCCTGAGCTCCATTTTTCAACTCGCTTTTTTGGGAGCTGGCCGCAAAAGCGCAGGATTGCTTCAGGCCCTCTTCTGGTTCTGGGGGGCAGGCTGAGCTTGTGCTTAATTCTTCTTCCTGATGGGAAAATAGAGTGACCTGTGCCTGTCCCAACACCTAGAGCTAGTCTCTCATTGGTTCCCCCTCTTCCCGTTCATCCTCAGGACAAATTGCAACCTGTACGGAACAGGAGGTTAAAGGTGCTGATTCTCCAAGGAGGGAGATGGCTAGTAAATCGGCTGGAATGGCGAACCCGAGCAAAGGAGATGAGAAATGAGGTGCGTTTTAGAAACCTTTCCCGATCACACGGTGTACCATCTTCTGGGTTTCTCATGCCTGTTTTCGACGTAGGAAGATGCCCTTGAACCTGGAGATTTGGGACCCATGGGATGGGTACCATGCAGTATTACTTGAAAGGGTCTGCGTTGGCTCACCCAACCTCACCGAACCTCTCAGCCCCAAGAGTGTCCACCCTTATGTCTCAATCAGCTG